>NC_069505.1:117177052-117372052 GCF_027579735.1 Bombina bombina
CATAGAACTTGGGGCATGGACAGTTCAGTAAATATATGACATTTTTGGAAGTACATGAGATTCTTTCCCTCACATAATATGCCTTGCTTCCTGTTTGGGTACTAAAAGTATTAGATCTCTTCATGTATGTGCAATAGACGCAATGCCCACAGGGAGCGCTACCTCCTCTGTGTTGTCTGTCTGTTAACCAGTTTTTAGGTTCCTCCTTTTTAAATTCACTATGAACCAACATGTCTTTGATACTGGGAGCTCTCCTGGCTGTCAGTAACGGGTACTCCGATATGCACCCTTGGAGTGACATATCATTAGATAATATATGCCAGTGGCTATTGAGAATGTGTTTCAGTTTATTCCAGTGTGAGTTATACTTTGTAATGTATATATATATATGTGTGTGTGTGTGCGCGCGCGCGCGCGCGCGTGTATATATATATATATGTGTGTGTGTGTGTGTGTGTGTGTGTGTGTGTGTGTGTGTATGTATGTATGTATATATATATATATATATATGTATGTGTGTGTATATATGTATATATATATATATATATATATATATATATGTGTGTGTGTGTGTGTGTGTGTGTGTGTGTATATATATATATATATATATAAATATATATATAATATATATACACACACACACACACATATATATATATATACACACACATATATATATATATATATACACACACACACATATATATAATGTGTGTGTATATATATATGTGTGTGTGTACATATGTATTTATGTGTGTATATATAATGTATTTACAGACATATATACACATAAACACATATGTACACATATATAGACATATATAGAAGTACATGGAACCCTTTGCAGTTAAGTAGCTGAAAACATGTAAAAGCATATTTATGCAATATTCATATTTAATAAAGTGTTATACTGTGTATTTAATGTAAATATGTATGACTTTTACGACTGCTGCTACTTAACTTTTGTTTCAGGGGAAAACAGCAACTGCTGTAGGATAAATGGAGTCTTTCAAGGGACATAACTACCCCCTCCCCCCAAAAAAAAGAAATTTGTAATTCAGATAGATCTTACAGTTTTAAACAACTTTCTTATTTACTTCTATTATCTAATTTGCTTAATTCTCTTGGTATCCTTTGTTGAAGGAGCAGTAATGCATTCCTGGGAGCTAGCTAAACACCAATAACATATTAAACACAGTTATGTGGAATACAAATTATCTAACACTTTAGAGCATTGTATTACTGCTCCCTTACGTCCCTTAAAAAAAAAAAGAAATCTGTGATTGCTGCAAGTCTCATATTAACTATTCTTTATATTGTGAGCAGATAAAGTACAGCACAGCAAATACCCATACATATAAGATATATATTGTATCTGTGACAGCGCGTTAGCCTAAATTGTATAATCGTAATAAAAACACAATAGTTATTAACCTATAATAAGTTTCATTGCATCTTAATAATCCTATTATAACGATCCCCAATTAATAATACTGAACAACACAATGTAACAATATTTAAGCTGCGAATAAAGATCTAAATTCTATTGAATTAAAACATTATCAAATATGACAAAACAATACCCTAAAATCATCTTAAAAATGCAGTAATTGAAGATAGTCTAAATTCTCTTTGTCTTTCTTTCTATTTACTTCCTTAAGCCTGTGCTTAAATAACTTTAGAGTGATTATACAAAACATTTCTGTCATTTCCTCGGGCGATATTTGCACTGAGTCCATGGGAACAAAAAGAATTGAGTGTTGCTATCATGCTATGTGTCTTGGAAGGACTCCGCATTCCTTAAAAAACATTCCAGGAATCTACAAATTACAGTTACTGCTAAATAACTAGACTGTAGATTGTAGCCATCTGCAGCCAGCTTAACATGACCTATATTTCCACCTTTAAATGCTTGTGACACCATTAATGTGTAACAAGCATGCAATAAAACTATAGCTTAGACATGTTATACGCTTTATCCCTTAAAGGGACATGAAACCCAATTTTTTCATGACTCAGACCATAACATTGTAAAGAAACAACTTACCAATTTACTTCTATTATCCAATTTATATAATTCTCTTGGTATCCTTTGTTGAAAAACATACATAGGTAGGCTCAGGAGCAGCAATGCACTACTAGATTCTGATTGGTCACAGCATATATGCATTTTGCAAATAAAAAAAGCGTGTTTATAAATCGAGTGATGTTAACACATTTTTGATACCAGCCGTAAAATATTTTATGGTCGGTATCGAAAGTGTTAACATCCCTTGATTTATAAACACGCTTTTTTTATTTGCAAAATGCATATATGCTGTGACCATTTTATTTTAATTTTTTGTGTGATATTTACATTGACACTTTTTTATTTGCATTAAATATATGCCTTTTGTCTGACTCACATGATGTGTTCAGCCAGCTTACAGTAGTGCATTGCTGTTCCTTCAGCAAAGGAAACCAAGAGAATGAAGCAAATTTGATCATAGACGTAAATAGGAAAGTCAAGGCTGGATTGGCCTACCAAGACACCAAGAGATTTCCCTGTGCACCGCCGGAGCTGATCAGCTAAAGTTTAAGGGGCGGTGCTTCAGCGAGGCGATGCAGCTGTCTCTGAGCTATAAACTACTTATTATATTATATTACTTGTAAGCTTTATTTTCTAGACCATGTAGTAGTAGTAAAATGGCTTCTAGTGTCTAGTCAAGTTCCACAATGAGTATAATTTTTCAGATCACACTATGGATAATCATTTTGTGCAAGGGAGTCATAGATGAAAATGGATTAAAGGTTGCCTATATAACAACTATCTGGCATTTTATTGTAAACTAATGTAATTTAATTCTGGAAAAAATATCAGGGGTAATCCCCTTGAGAAAATGGGGCATGTGCATTCTACAGACTCTACAGAAAATAGGGGTGGTCTTTAATTTTTCCAGGGCTGTTTTAATTCCCAGTCTGGTATAAAATTGTAAGATAATTTTTGTGTTTCATGTCCATTTAAAAGTGTAATGTCTCTATATATAACAATGAGAAAAAGGAGAACTGCTTACATAAAGGAACATTTTTGTAGTGTTTAGATACTCATCTCTTTTCCTTTTTTTTTTTTTAATGCAAAGTCCCACGTTTGCTGCCAAAACAGAACACCCATATCCTTATGTGATGAGTGATTCATCAAAGCTGCTAATACCTACCCTTGGAAACACCTACCTGCTGTGATGGGCAGGCAAACAGGAATTCCGTTGTGTATGAACTTTTGCCCTTTTTATTTTTTATGGTGCTAAGTGTAACAAAACCAAATATCACAAACAATGAAATAAACAAATAATGTGATCTATATATAAAGTGATCTATAAAATGGTATTTCAACCAAAACAAAGTAGTGTTTTAGTGAATGATATAACTGGAGGATACACTGTCCCAGATCCTTATTTCCTTATTGGATTGGTTTAACAACTCAAAAGGAAAAAAGTAACAAAATAGCGCAATCCCATTGTTCAATAGGTCTGGAGTCTTGTCACAATATCTCCTTGGTACTGCGAAGTGACATTTCAGACACTAAGCATGGTGCTTTTGTGGCCTCATATTGGGGAATTAATATATAATTATACCATTGCTACAGCTTTGTCTGCCAAAGTCCTTATATGGAGTTTTAATGTTTTCATTTCAATAAATATATTTTACAAATTTACTGGATGTGCGTCTGGTTATGGGCCAATCATAACACAGCTGAAGCATGATAGCGCTAGTTCAAGGTTCAGAAAAACGTGAGTAAATCAAATAGAGCTCCAATGTACATAAAGGACAACGAAAGTAAAAATTAAAGTTTCATGATTCAAATACAGCATGAAATTTAAGAAAACTTTCCAATATATTTCCATTATCAAAACATGCACATTCTTTTTATATGCACACTTTCTGAGGCTCCAACTCCTACTGAGCATGTGCAAAATTGCTCAGTTTATACATATATGCATTTTGTGATTGGCTGATGGCTGGCATATGACACAGGGGGAGGGAAAATTGGATTAACTTTGAAATTTCGCCAGAAAAAAATATTACTGCTCATTTCAAATTCAAAGTGCTATTGCATTGTCTTTTTATTATGTAGTTGTCAATTATTCAATTATAATCTGAGGAAAAGAGATCCACAACTTAAAAAGAGGGCGCTAAGCTTCAAATAATAGAGAAATATCAGAAAACCAGATAGTATTCAATTATACTGTAAATAGTGTCCCTTTAATGAAATTGCTGCACCCCATATAACAGAGTCAGGGGTTTCATATTTTAAGGAACACTATACTTCAATTAAAACTAATGCAGCTGTCTCATTTGTGTATTCCTTCCTAATCTTCATTATCTGATAAGCCCTTCCTGCTAATACTATTGGCTGACAAATAATTTCTGTTAAAGCTCATTAGTTGATCTATACTTCATGATTATGCTAGATGAGCCTTAGTAGGAAGTAGCTATTAGCCAATGAAATAAGTAGGAAGTGAATTAGTAGAAACTAACATTGGTAAATTAGTTTAAATGTATTTAAATCTGAACAGATTTTGCTTCATATTTTACATGTAAAAAAAATAAATATTTTTTGCGTTTTCACATTGATGATCAAATTTTACGATAAAATATCCCTTTAATATACAATAAAAGCCAACAAAATATGTAATGAAATACATTACATTATTTCCACTACTAAACATTTATGAGGAATTTGATGTTGAAGTTAATGTTTTAATTAAAGAACATAAATCTAATTATATAAAATATTGAATAGTTGTCAGACAGAGCAGAAGCGAGCTACATTGAGTGTAATGGCACGATCGGGCTGGGCTGTGACTAGACAGCTGCCCAGATGCACTCAGAGGGAAAACCAGACCCGCTCAGTAGAGCACAGAGGGCGGGTCTGAAAAACCCTCTTTTTAATAAAAATTCCAGCGGCAATATTATGTTACATAAAGCTAGCACTAATATAATGTTATATAATTCTGCACTATGTGCAGAATTATATAACATTATTTTCTAGGTTTACTGCCCCTTTAAAGGAATGCCCATATAAAATGTGCTAGGGGTATATAATAAGTCTAGATCCTCCTTATCACAGATCACCTGCACTTAGTGCACATGCATGCAGATCGATGCACGGTCATTGGTACTCAGTGCACATGCATGCAGAGCGATGCACGGTCATTGGTACTCAGTGTACATGCATGCAGATTGATGCACGGTCATTGGTACTCAGTGCACATGCATGCGGAGAGATGCACAGTCATTGGTACTCAGTGCACATGCATGCGGAGAGATGCACAGTCAATGGTACTCAGTGCACATGCATGCAGAGTGATGCACAGTCATTGGTACTCAGTGCACATGCATGCAGAGTGATGCACAGTCATTGGTACTCAGTGCACATGCATGCAGAGTGATGCACAGTCATTGGTACTCAGTGCACATGCATGCAGAGTGCCTCACAGTCATTGGTACTCAGTGCACATGCAAGATGAGTCTGCAGCCATTGGTACTCCATGTACATGCATGCCGAGTGTGCAGTAATTGGTACTCAGTGCTAATGCATGCCAAGAGTGCGGTCATTGGTACTCAGTGCTCAAGCCTGCTGAGTGTGCAGTAATTGATACTCAGTGCTCATGCATGCTGAATGTGCAATAATTGGTACTCAGTGCTTATGCATGCACAGTGTGTGGTCATTCGTATTCAGTTTTCATGCATATCAGGTGTGCGGTCATTGGTACTCAGTGCTCATGTCTGCTGAGTGTGCGGTTATTGGTACTCAGTGCTCACGCATGCTGAGTGTGCGGTCATTGGTACTCAGTGCTCATGCATGCCAAGAGTGCGGTTATTGGTACTCAGTGCTCATGCATGCCAAGAGTGCGGTTATTGGTACTCAGTGCTCATGCATGCCAAGAGTGCGGTCATTGGTACTCAGTGCTCATGCATGCTGAGTGTGCGGTCATTGGTTCTCCGTGATCATACATGCTGCATGTGCGGTCATTGGTACTCAGTGTTCATGTATGCTGAGTGTGCGGTCATTGGTACTCAGTCCTCATGCATGTGGGGTGTGCGATCATTGGTACTCAGTGCTCATGCATGTCGGGTGTGCAGTCATTGGTACTCAGTAGTCATGCATGCTAAGTGCGTGTCCATTGGTACTTAGTGCTCATGCATATCGGGTGTGCAATCATTAATACTCAGTACTGATGCGTACAAAGTGTGCGGTCATTGGTGGAAGGCATGCACAAAAACAAAAGAATATTTTTTATGTTGTGTTTCTGTCATTTAAAGGCTCACAATTGTATTTGACTTAGGAGATTACGCTTTCATGTCCTATTAAACAAGAGTACTATCCATCACTAAACAGGCACAAGATTGTATCTGAAAAATTATAATGTTCATAACCAGCTCAGGAAGTGGAAACAGAGGAGAGTAAATGAACCGGGTGGGGTGATCAGAGGGAACTCCTAAGTCTTATCACACGCAGCGTGACGCAATGGTGCAGTTAAATAATCATTAGCTGACAACCACCTCCCTAGCTCTGCCCAGACTGAACAATTAGTTCCCAAAGCTGTAGTAGTAAGAAATGCAAACTCTCCCCTGACAAAACTTTATTCAGGCAACTTGACACAACAAAAAGGTTATTGTAAATCACAGCCAGCTACCTAGGTGTCAAGATAAGGTTAGGTTTGTGGAGAACATTAAAAATCTCAGTTAAGTTCTTTCAAGCTGATTGTGTGGGTATATAGTAAATGCAACTTTTTTTTAGCAGTTGTGACCTAGATCAATTTTATTCAATGCAGCAAATTACATAAAGACAGGTTTTTGTCTAAAGGTCAGCTTCAAATCTGAAATATAAAAAATCTGGTGGGTTAAAAGCGCAGTAAACACCCTGTAATTACAAGACATTTCTGTTGCGTCGTCTTGTTTCTGCTCTGTTGTGTTTTAGTTTTAAAAGACTGGTTCAGCAAGAGTTTCTGCTCAAGACCACCAGTTCTCTGCAGCTCCCCAGCAGTACTCTATGGGGCCCATTTATCAAAGGGCTTGCGGACCTGATCCGATACTGTGGATCAGGTCCGCAAGACCTCGCTAAATGCGGAGAGCATTTTGGCCGCCAGCAGGGAGGTGTCAATCAACCCGATCGTATTCGATCGGGTTGATTTCCGGCGATTCCTGTCCGCCTGCTCAGAGCAGGCGGACAGGGTTATGAAGCAGCGGTCTTTAGACCGCTGCTTCATAAGTTGTGTTTCTGGCGAGTCTGAAGACTCGCCAGAAACACGGCCCTTCAAGCTCCGTACGGAGCTTGATAAATGGGCCTGCATGTGTTTAACCATGTTGTGCAAGTTTTACACATAAACTTGCAGCGCACATCAATTAAAAATAAAGAAATATAATTGGATGAATGTTGAATCCTGAAAACTAATGTTACATTTAACAATTAAACTTTGGTGTAAAAAAGGTTATGAGAAATACAATTTACTAATACACTAAGAAAACACCAAAAATAATGTTACATTCCACTTATATCAACTGTAATATTCTAATATGAAAATAAAAAAAAACAATTACGTTGTTTAATTTATACTTAAATAATAATTCTCACTGGCTTCAGTATAAGTGTATGAGAATTAACATTCTCATTTAAAAACAAAAAAAATATATGTAACATTTGATTTTGCAATGTTCACAAACATCAAAGGGAACATACTCTCTGACATTCAAATGACAACTCGCCACTGTCAATGTAAATAAAGTTACATTTATTTATTGAGATCAGGTAAGGACATCTATAAATCTCAATATATGGCAGTGAGATTGGAACTCAGTCATAAAATTACGACATTATCAGGAGCCAAAGGCAGAAAAAACAATGTGTAAGATCTGGCATTATAATTCTCTTTTTATCATTCAGGAAACTCATCAGTTCACTACAGGAACAAATCATTTCCTGGACACATTACTGTAAAAACACCGGAGCAGAAAGAAGGAAGTGAAAGGAATTTCACCAAACGAAAATCATACAAACTCATATAGGGGAGTGTTGTCTAACCTAAGGCACAGTGACACAGTGTGTGTGTGTGTAGACAGACAGAAAGACAGATATATAAATAGGGCTTCAAATTTCTACTAGTCCATCCCAGATGAGAACAACATTTTGCTTTTCTTCTATATTTAACATTGAGTAAACTAGTAATGTTTTCCATCTGGACTAGTAATTATTTTGCCTTGACTAGTAACCTATAGTGAATGTTTACACACACACACACACACACATATATATATATACATACATACATTTATATTTTTATATTTTTATATATATATATATATATATATATATATATATATATATATATATATATATATACATAGTGAACACATAGTCAGACCAAGATATGGAATAACACAGAAAAGTTAGAATCTTTTTATGCAAAGGTTAATGTGCAGGGCTGGCTAGTACCCTTAAAATAATTGTCTCCACATGAATGTATCAATAGCTTCAGTATTGTAATAGTTCAGTTTCTATTAAACTTTTACCAATTTTTCATGTTTGTGAACCTAGGGTTTGAGCTATTAGGTAAACAAACCCTAGTTCTTATATGACTGTGCACTAACAGCTTTGTATAAGTGTTATTTTTAACAAATAGAACAAAAAATAAATGATGTCACACCAAGCAATCATTTAATTTGCCACAAGACTAATAAAGTATATGGAAAACATTATATTTGCATATTTTCTTAGGTATGTATGTTCAGGCTGGCACCAAATGCATAAAGCAAACAGAAAAAGTATACATTCAAATAAAATGATATATTTATGTCTACGTATGACCTCACCTGAATAAAGGCTGCAAGACAATGTATTGCTACATTTAGGTCAGATGTACTTGTTTAACCCATTTGGGACACTATTTATGTAGGGTACACTAAAGGGTCAGTTTACACAAAAAAACTGCTATCATTTATATGAAAGAACATCATTTAAATATCTTTCCTGTGCAATATGATGTAAAGTGGTTTAAATAACAACCAGTATCAGTTTTACATGCCCTTATAATGCTCATTGCTTATGGGTAATAGTCATTAGAAACCAATAAGCATTAATAGAAAGTACCTGTCAGCCAATGAGTGTGTCAGTAGGAAATGTCTTTCAGCCAATGAGTGTGTCAGTAGGAAATGTCATTCAGCCAACGAGTGTGTCAGTAGGAAATGTCGTTCAGCCAATAAGTGTGTCAGTAGGAAATGTCTTTCAGCCAATGAGTGTGTCAGTATGAAATGTCTTTCAGCCAATGAGCATTGGTAGAATGAACTAAACTGATAAAGCTGTATTAAGTTTATTTTTAAAAAGTTTTTACTTTACATTTTTTATAGAAAAAGAATCATCATGTTTAGATGTTGCTCTTTCATGTGAATTACAAAAATCTAAGTTCATTGTGAAACACAAATCATCAAGGATGTGTAGTAAAATGTAATTAATTCTGATTCAGTGCATCCCTGATTAGAATGTGATATTAAAAACACACACAGAGCAACATGCAATTCACTTAAAGATATACAGATACCTGTCCAGGGTCCGGAAAAGATAACTTTTGTTTAACAGTAGTATTGTCACTTCTTCCATTTAATGCTATTATCTAGCAATTAAACCAGAAAGATGACAGCAGGTATAAGCAAATACTTATATTATATTGACGCATATTTCATTTGTAGAATAAATGTGAATTTTTTTTTTTGCTAAAGAAGCATGTATAAAATTGTGATAAAAAAAGTATCAAGATTATTAGATTAGGAAAGAAAATACAGATCCATAACATCAGGCAAAATCTTGAAAGTAAGACATAGTGGGCAAGATTACAAGTCGCGCTGCAAATCTGCGAAAGCACTGCGCGCAATTATGGCTTTTTCGCATTTGAGGTAATTCATAAAGCCAGATCGTGGGGCGTTCGCATATTCGCCCATAGAAGTCAATGGAGAAGACAGAGTAAACAAAACCCAAAATCTGTTGCGCAAAGCCCATGACGTATTCTCCTCGAAAAGTGTACATAAAAATGTTTTCTTCATGGAAACAAGTGTTTTGTGAAACTTTTTTGTTGCAGAAAACTGTTAAAGGGACAGCAGAAAACTGTTAAAGGGACAGTATACATTAATTGTCATATAACTGCATGTAATAGACACTACTATAACTAATAATATGGATAGATACGGATATAAAAATCCAGTATAAAACCGTTTAAAAACTTACTTAGAAGCTTACAGTTTAGCTCTGTTTAAAAGGTTACTAGAACACCCACTGCAAGTGGGAAATAGCAGCCACTCCCCCCCTCCTTTGCATATGAAAAGACTCTTTACACAAACAGAAGCAAGCTGGAGTAGGTATACGTCGGTATTCTCCTAAAACTTTGAGGCTTGGTTAGGAGTCTGAAAATCAGAGCAATGTTATTTAAAAATAAGCAAAGCTATCCATTAAAAAAAAACAACAAAATTGTATGGGCTATATACTACAGCTCTTTGAGCACGGAAAGGAATGTTGCGTAAAAGGCGAATGCGGGCGCAATCATGATTTTTCAAGAGTTGTAATATCTGTGCAATTAAAATTTATTGCGAAAAGACCACATTGCACGCGGAAAACTCATACTGCGCGACTTGTAATCTTGCCCAGTATGTTTCCTTTCAGGTATGCTTTATAGACAGCCAATACAACTCACAGAAGAAGTAAAGCAATTTTTGTTCATGTGTGCATATTATACATACAGCAAAAAACAAGATGGCACTACCTATGCCAACAGCTGCAACATCCCTTTTTGATGATGAATTAATTACAAATAAAAAAAAAGAAAGATACAGAATACATCATCATCCTCAATCAAATGTAAAAAAGACACAAAAACATATCTACTATATATTAACAGTTGCAAAATCGATACAGATATCAATATTGATTTATACCACTGGTTTTCAAACCTGCCCTCAGGCCTCCCCAACAGGCCAGGTTTAGTGGATAACCTTGGATGAGAAGAGGTAAAATAACCATGTTTACAAATCGGCTGATTGTTTCACCTGTATCAGAATTGGCTGTGTTTGAAAGATTGTGATCATTTTTATTTAAAAAAAAAAAAAAAGTTATTGAACTAGAATTTCAGAAAAATTGGAATTGACTCCATTATGTGCACTGTTTTAAAGTCTAGGGACATAACCCTAGAAAATCCTATTCAGCATTTTATCTAATTTCATTTCCTGTGGCCAATTAGGTGTAGCTATAAATAAGCAGTCACTGTCTAGCATTTCACAGGGTCATAGTACTGGATTCTACAGCATGCATTCAAACCTTTGTGGGTGAATAAAAACAATACACAATTTTCAGATTTGAATTACAAAGTTTTTAACTATGCATAAGTTTATCTTTTTAGATGTGTTGAGACATATCAAACATAAAAGCTGCCTTTAATTTACCACCTGCAAACATTAAATAACCTTTAACCTCTCCCTGCCTATGCACGGAAGTCTGCCCTAGAACACAACACTTACAGATCAGCAGCTGGGGGATGAGAACATGTGTGGACTCAACAGTACAGGAGCTGACTTTGCAAATTAATAAAAGAGGTTACAAGGGCCCTTAGCATCAGTATAGGCACATGATTCTTTGCAGTGTTTTTGATGACTAAAGGGCAGCTCAGCTCATGAAGCAGCAAGATCACAGATAGCTGCTGAGCAGAGTCAACATCTTAAAATACATTCTTCATGCAAATTAGGCACTGGAGAACACATATATACACACACACAATTATATATGCAAACACACACATATACACCCACCTATTCTGTTCTGGGAAATCTGACCACATTATGTGATGATCTAATAGTTGAGGTTTGGGGCAGTTGACAAGTAGCAAAGGAATGAGCTGACATGTCAAATAGTGTTAATTTTTTTATTAAAGGTGGCTGAAGTATACACAAGTATCACAGATCTATCTCTGTGACAACAGCACATATATAATGACAAGTCAAGAAACAGGACTTAGACACAATAAACAATATAGGAAATGTCCAGCAAGATATACTATGAGGGTAATAGCCAGAAGGATACAGTATGCAGGAAATGGTCAACAGACAACTGTGGTCAGGTATTGGCCAACAGGTTAAAGTAACCAGGCATTAAACACAATGACAAGCAGGAACAAGGAAAGGAAGATACCACATAATGCAATGGCTAACCTATCACACATAATATAGTAGATGGCATAAGAAAAGTCAGTTATTTAATGGACTCTTGTGCAAATCTCGGTACTCTTGTACCGAGACTGGGTTATGAAAAAATAAAGACAGTGACAGAGATGCACAACCCTAAAGACTTGCACACTCGTCAGTCAACCTATGGCAAAATAACATGCTGGTCAATATGGTGTTCATGTTGCACAATGACAGATGTGAAGTTAATCAGCATCATGAGTGATGCCCATTTAGTGGTATGTGTGCCAAGTACAATACATGAGTTGACATAATTCAATAATTTTGGGTTATGTGCGAATTTTTTTTTATTTTGTTTTGCCGTTTGTCGAGTGGGGGCTGGTTAACCTGTTCTGTTGCTATATACCTACACATACCCAAGACATACTATTTAATTATTAGTTTTCAATTAAACATAGAATCCATCAATCTATCACCTTTATCAAATGTGAAAGAATGGTGTTTTTAAGCAATGTATTCTTAAGTTCATCAAATATCTAAACTAGTATAATTTTTTTTAATTCAATATTTTGTCAAACTTTTTTTCTATGTTACTAATGGAAATGAAAATACATGCAGAAATCATGCGGTACCTTGGTTTTAGGGGAAGAAGAGGTAGAAGTTGAGTCAGTAGCAGATGGAGGAACAGCTGAATGATGAACCTGGGTAGCATACTGGGGGATTTTAGATGCAAAATGGGATAAGCCAGGGGAGGGAACTTTGTTCTGTGCAGAGCAAAAGTTTAGGAATTATTATACAACTGTATAAAATAATATTCAGAAGGGTAGACTCATTTATTGTCATGCAAAATATAGGCTTACATACATCATTAGAGGTGTGTTAGTTGTATTTAATTATCCAATTAAATGTCATAACATGATATTTACTGTTTAACACTATTTGCCATAATTCAAAGAGATATTTTATGTGCCCCTGTGGTAGAAGTGTATCTGGGACAAAGCGTTATATAAAAACATTTTAATTTTTCTAAAATTTGGAGTACTTTTTATTGTATTATATTTGTATTATGCAAATGATTATTTAATGTAATGGTACTTGAATAAATCTCTTTATTGGCCTTTATAAGGTAGCAAGAATTTTCCCATATGGGTATTCTCAGAGCAGCATTGCCACAATGAGCATCTCACCATTAATGATTCCAAAAGTCTCCACCATAAAAACACGCATTTGTTTTGTTGCAAAACAAATATTTACATCCCATGTGTATCATTTTCTACATACACAACTTTTACTCACTTTTAGGGAGGTTGTTATATCCCAATGTCATACATTGATGTAATACAAATATGACAATTTTAAAACCTTACTATAGGCAATATAAAATGTGTTAGCTATGGCACAAGTTTTGTGATACCAATTAGTAAGGTAAGTCAACAAAGACAAGCCACAAAAGACACTGGTAAGATTAGGTCAGTAATAAGGTGTGGCAGATTTTATAATTAAATTTCCAAAACAATATGATTTTTGTTTCAGAATGAAATGCAAATTAAATCAAACAAATATTCACCTGGGGAAACTCTATGCATCCGAACATTGATGCAAGGTGAGCAGCCTTCTCTTTTATATTCTTTCTATGAAATTCTCTGTTTGCTAAACTCTGAGTTCTCTTCTGCAGCGACAGGAAAAGAGAAAGGAAAGGAAGGAAGAAATATAAAGGTAGATAATTGTAACAGCGAGAAGCAGAACAGTGAAAAGTATAAAGATTACAGAAAAGCATTATTATCCTTGGCCATTACTATGCTGTGAGGAGGTGTACACAGGGTACGTCACACACAAACTGGTCTTTAAAGACCAGCGACATACCCTGTACGTCGCTAGGGGTTTAAAGTGTCTGGAAGCGTTCCTGATTGCTTCCAGTCGCTTCAAGGTATTGCCGTGATGCCTCGTTATTGAGGCATCACTGCAATACCTTTTTTCCAAGACCGATGCAGAGAGTCACTCTGTGGTCCTCTCTGCATCGCCCAGCGATGGTGCCGATCATTGGTGGGTGGGAGCAGCTGCAAGGAGGTGGGTGGGTGGCCCATCGCTACCTGGCATCCGGTTCCTGTATGTGCAATGTGCACGCCGGGTGCCGGGAGCATGCGGGGGGGCCTTCAGGGGGTGCGCGCATGCACGTGTGAGCAACCACTGCCACCAATGTAATTGAATGGGAAGGAGGGAGGGGGAAAAATAATGATCAAAGAATTTGGGAGGGGTACTGGGAGGGGGTATTGAGGGGGGCAGCTACACTACAGAAAAAACATAATTTATTCTTACCTGATAAATTTATTTCTTGACACAGTGAGTCCACAGATCATCTTAATTACTGTTGGGAATATCACTCCTGACCAGCAGGAGGAGGCATAGAGCACCACAGCAAGAGCTGTTAAATACCACTCCCGCTACCCACAATTCCCAGTCATTTGACCAAAGGGAAAGGAGAAAGGAAGTAATCTAAAGTGCAGAGGTGCCTGAAGTTTATAGAAAAGCAAACTGTCTTTAAAACAGGGCGGGTCATGGACTCACTGTGTCAAGAAATAAATACATTTATCAGGTAAGAATAATTTATGTTTTCTTTCTAATGACACGGTGAGTCCACGGATCATCTTAATTACTGTTGGGAACCAATACCCAAGCTAGAGGACACGGATGATAAGGGAGGGACAAGACAGTTAACCTAAACAGAAGGCACCACTGCTTGAAGAACCTTTCTCCCAAAAGAAGCCTCTGCTGAAGCAAAAGTATCAAATTTGTAAAATTTTGAAAAAGTATGCAAAGATGACCAAGTCACAGCCTTGTAAAGCTGATCTACAGAAGAAAACCCAAGGCAGTATGCAGAGCAGTATGCAGAACTACCTTATCAGAGTGAAAAATAAAAAAAGGAGTTTCATACTGTAAGGCTGAAAGCTCAGAAACTCATTGAGCCAAAGAAATAGCCACCAGAAACAAAACATTCCAAGAATGCATAGGTTCAAACGGAGCCTGTTGAAGGACTCTAAGAACCAAATTAAGACTCCAAGGTGGAGTAGTAGACTTAAACACAGGCCAAATTCTAACCAAGGCCTGACAAAAAAGAATTAACATCTGGCACATCCGCCAGGCACTTGTGCAATAAAATAGATAAAGCAGAAATTTGACCCTTCAGGGTACTAGCAGATAAACCTTTCTCCAAACCCTCCTGGAGAAAAGACAAAATCCTAGGAATCCTAACTCTACTCCACCAGTAGCCTTTGGATTCACACCAATACAAATATTTACGCCAAATCTTATAATAAATCTTCCTAGTCACAGGCTTACGAGCCTGAATCATAGTCTCAATTACTGACTCAGAAAAACCACAAGCGTTCAATCTCCAAGCAGAAAGCTTCAGAGACACGTGATTTGGATGAAGGAAGGGACCCTGCAGAAGCAGGTCCTTCCTTAATGGAAGACGCCAAGGTGGAAGGGAAGACATCTTCACCAGATCTGCAAACCAGATTCTGCAAGGCCACGCCGGAGCAATGAGAATCACTGATGCCCTCTCTTGTTTGACCCAAGCAATGACCCGAGGAAGAAGAGCAAACGGAGGGAACACATATGCCAGACTGAAAGTCCAAGGAACTGCCAGAGCATCTATCAGAACAGCCTGAGGATTCTTTGACCTTGACCTGTACCTCGGGAGCTTGGCATTCTGACGAGATGCCATGAGATCCAACTCTGACTGCCCTTAACTGAGAATCAACCTGGAAAATACCTCTGGATGAAGTTCCCACTCCCCCGGATGAAAAGTCTGTCTGCTCAGAAAATACGCTTCCCAACTGTCCACCCCTGGAATATGGATAGCAGACAGACAACAGTTGTGAATCTCCACCCACTGAATAATCTTGGCTACCTCTGTCATGGCCAAGGAACTCCAAGTTCTTCCCTGATGATTGATGTAAGCCACTGACGTTATGTTGTCCGACTGAAACCTGATAAACTGGGTTGAAGCTAGCTGAAGCCAGGCTAGAAGAGCATTGAAAATTGCTCTCAGTTCCAAACTCCTGAGTTCATAGACCCTGAGCCCTTAATGAACCCCAGACAGCACTCAAGCCCAGCAAACTGGCATCCATGGTTACAATCACCCAGGCAGGCCTGCGAAAGCAAATTCCCTGAGAGAGAAGATCCTGAGACAGCCATCATGGAAGAGAATCTCTGGACATCTGATCTAGAACAATCTTTGGAGATAGATCCGCATAATTCCCGTTCCACTGTCTGAGCAAGCATAACTGCAGTGGTCTGAGATGGAACCGAGCAAATGGAATGATGTCCATGACTGAAACTCCAATAAGACCAATAACCTCCATGCACTGAGCCACTGACGGCCGAGGAAGGGACTGAAGAGCAAGACATGTATTAACATTTTTTGACTTTCTTGCTTCTGTCAGAAAAATTTTCATCTCTAGAGAATCTATAATGGTCCCCAAAAATACCACTCTTGTAGCCGGAATGAAAGAACTTTTTCCTAAATTCACCTTCCAACTGTGGGAGTGCAGAAAAGACAACAACAACGCCATGTGGGAGTTAGCTAGTTGAAAAGATGGAGCCTGCCGTCCAGATAAGGAGGCACTGCAACACTCCTCAATAGAAGCAACGCCAACAATGCTCCCAAGACCTTTGAAAAAATTCTGGGAGCTGTTGCCAGACCAAAAGGAAGAGCTACAAACTGAAAATGTTTGTCTAGAAATGCAAATCTTAGGAACCTGTGATGATCCCTGTGAATGGGAATATGCAGATACGCATCCTTTAGATCCACTGTGGTCATGAACTGACCTTCCTGAACCAAAGGAAGAATGGAACGAATAGTTTTCATCTCGAAAGACGGAACCCTGAGAAACTTGTTTACACTCTTGAGATCTAAAATAGGTCTGAAAGTTCCCTCCTTATTAGGAACGACAAAGAGATTGAAATAAAAACCCAGGCCATGTTCCTGAACCGGAACAGGAACTATCAATATCACTCCCATGTCGGAAAGATTCTGAACACAATGTAAGAACGCCTCTCCTTTTATCTGGTTTACAGATAACCTGGAATAAAGAAACCTGCCTCTGGGAGGAAAATTCTTGAACTCCAGTTTGTAACCCTGGGGCACGATATCTACCACCCAGGGATCCTGAACATCTCAAACCCAAGCTTGAGCGAAGAAAGAGAGTCTGTCACTCACAAGATCAATTTCCAGATTGGGGGCAGACCCTTCATGCTGATTTTGAGTCAGCAACAGGCTTCCTGGACTGCTTCCCCTTATTCCAAGACTGATTTGACTTCCAACATGGCTTGGACTGTTCCTGCTTGGAGGAAGAAGAGGAAGATTTACCAGAGAAGTTACAAAAGGAACGAAAATTACTCTGCCGACCCTTCTGTTTATTTCTTTTATCCTGAGGAAGAGAATGCCCCTTCCCTCCCGTAATATCAGAAATAAGGTCTTACCCTTGTAAGGAATAGACAAAAGCTTAGACTTAGAGGACACGTCTGCAGACCAGGATTTTAACCATAAAGCTCTGCGAGCTAAAATGGCAAAACCAGAAATTTTAGCTCCCAACTTGATGACCTGTAGAGAAGCATCTGTAATAAAAGAATTAACCAACTTCAAAGCCTTGATTCTATCTTGAATTTCTTCA
The DNA here is from genome assembly GCF_027579735.1 of Bombina bombina. NCBI lineage: Eukaryota > Metazoa > Chordata > Amphibia > Anura > Bombinatoridae > Bombina > Bombina bombina. The sequence goes on from NC_069505.1 coordinate 117,194,926, forward strand.
AGAGGATTACCTTGCTGAATAGAATCAGACAATGCATCAAACCAATATGCCGCCGCACTAGTAACCGTAGCAATGCATGCAGCCGGTTGCCATTGATACCCCTGGTGAACATAAATCTTTTTAAGCAAAGCTTCCAACTTCTTATCCATAGGATCTTTAAAAGGAACAGCTGTCCTCAATAGGAATAGTGGTCCTCTTGGTCAGAGTGGAAACCGCTCCCTTCACCTTATGAACCATCTGTCAAGATTCCTTAATAGAATCAGCAATAGGAAACATCTTCCTAAAAATTGGAGAAGGAGAAAAAGGAATCCCAGGCTTCTCCCATTCTCGTGCAATAATATCTGAAACACAATCTAGTATAGGAAAAACTTCCACAGAGGAAGGGACATCAAAAAACGTATTATGTTTACTAGATTTCTTAAACTTTACCCCTTCTTGCAACTGATACAAGCAAAGAGAATGACTGGGGATTGTGGGTAGGGGGAGTGGTATTTAACAGCTTTTGCGGTGGTGCTCTTTGCCTCCTCCTGCTGGTCAGGAGTGATATTTCCAACAGTAACTAAGATGATCCGTGGACTCACTGTGTCATTAGAAAGAAATGCAAATTTTATTAAAAAAAACAAAAACTTTTTTTCTGGGGGACAAACTGGGTACTGGCAGATTTCTGTTGCTAACAAAGAGGGCTGCAGTGGTTTGAACTCTAGCCTTGATTTGCTAACCACAAGGATTAAATAATGACATTTCAAAACAATAAAGCAAAAATGACTGGTCACCTGCTCAGCTTTTTCCTCAATGTGCTGGAGACGTTCAAGAATACCAGAAAGTACTAGAGCAGAAGGACAAGCAGATATAAGAGAGTCCTGGTGGTCAAGACTTTGCTTTTGGCGAGGGAGGTCGGTTTTCTCTATGTGATGAGGCTCCCTGCTCAAAGTAACTGATCCAGGCAAGACTGTGTTGGGTGCCCTGGCAGCCTGAGAAGTCCTAGCTACTGCCTGAAACTGGGAAACACTGCAAGTGAAAAGAAGGATTCCTCGTTCCAGGCTGGAAAACATGCACCTCATGCTATGGGTTGTTTATAGACATCACAATGCATTTTTACTAATTACTCCCCTATTAGAGTAATTCTTGTATCTGAGATGATATTGTTTAGGTCACAAATTCTCAACCAGTGTGTTGGGATAGACCAATCAGAAAACAACTAAGGGTGTCAACCAAAATTAAGGGAAAGGATGAGAATATCACACTGTTTAATAGTTCTTTGTTTTAGAATACATTTTATTAACCTCCACCAAGAGGATCCCCATATGTTTTATATGCCCCCAAAAATAAAGAACAAGCTCCAGTACAAACACATATGATCAAGAAAACTAAGGTAAACAACCATCTTATGTGCTCAGTGATTAGTTTCCACTTCAGTTGGGGCAATGCCTATTTTAGCGGGTATTACTGGAACGTTTGTTCATAAAGATCAGGGGGACACTTGTTTACAAGCTAAAGCAAAAGGGATCCTTAGGGATTGTGTATTAAAGCCAAAATTAAACTTTCATGATGCCGATAGAGCACACAATTTTAGTTAACTTTTCAATTAACATCCATTATCTAAATAAGCACAATCCTTTTATATGCACACTTTCTGAGGCACAAGCTCCTACTGAGCATGTTCAAGAATTCACAGAATATAAATATATGCATTTTGTGATTGGCAGATGGCTGTCACATGATGCAGTGAGAAGTGTGAAGGAAAATAAAACTAACTGAAATTTGTCCGAAAAAAACTACTATTGATGTTAAATTCAAATGAAAGAGCTTTAGCATTGTCTGTTTTTTTACGCATTTATAGATTATTCAATTCTGTCTTTAGTAGTCCAACAAATTGTATAGGGTAATACAATCTCTAGGCAAATTTTGTTTTAATGTGGCATTAAAGTGAAAAAAACAACTGTTCTATTTCATTAGAGTATTTATTTTATTTATTGGATTTTGAAATAGTTTGGATTTTGGAATATTTGTATATTTACATCTGTAAAATGTGACAGTTTGGATAGGGGATGGGACCAAGTGTAAAGGATAAAATCTTATGTCAATTAGGCAATATTTACATCATAATACAGCTTATACATGTAACCTAGGAGGTAGTTTTATTTCATTTTTAATACTTGTGTAAACATAGTACCATCAGAAAGATAGTGCAGCCAGTACTGCTATCAGAAAGGTAAATAGTTGTTTCAAATAAATATAGATTAGCATTTTCAATTTTAGAATAAAAAAACGAAAACCACAGATGCAAGCAGAGGAGATAGTGGGGAAAATGGTAAATGTTAATAATTTTATTTAAAAAAAAAATATATATATATAAATGAAAAGGTCTGAATTTCTGAATAATTCTAGATTTTGGAATTCCAGATATGGGGATTTGTACCGGTACAATGATCTGAATCAATTGTATGCAATTTTTTGTTTTCTCCCATGCTTTGTCTACTGTTTAAAATAACCTTATATATAAAAAAAAAATAAACATCGGTAACACATAAAATTATTGTAAATCACTGAGATGTCTAGAAAAGTAAACTGTAAAAGACTTCATGCCATCTGCAAGCTCATTTATGAAATTTAGAGTGAATGTACTTCCGAAAATTATTCATGCACATTCTGTAACATGACAAAAGATACATGAAATGCAATTTGTATTGCATTATGGCATCATAACAAACACTCTGAAGTCAGAGAAGTATTGAATATTGGTGTGAGACATCACCAGATAAATAAAAGGTGAATATGATTTATATTTATAGTGCATACCAAGTCTTTATAGAGTCAAGATGCACACAAAACGTGCCACTCACTGATCAAACCATGTGCACCAATTCCTACCTGCCTTTTCGGTTCGGGTTGGGATATGCACGGGGATGGCTCCACGGGTTTAGCAAAGCGAGGGTTAACAGGCGGAGGAGGAGTATCGAGTGCACAAACCCCTGTTACTGCCTGATTTACATCAGAAGAGGCTAATGCCTGCTAAACGGATGTGTGATAACAGAAAAGCCAGAATACAGGTAAAAGATTAGTCTACTACAATAACAGGATGAGAAAGGAATGTTAAAGGGGTTTTGCTGTCAGAAGAATAAATAGATTGTCATTGCTTGGAATGTGATGAAGTTTTGTATCAGCTTCAACAGAACTGTGCAGCAGAGGGTATAAGGTTTAACCTATATAACATATAATTTTACCTTAAACTTCTTATTCTTAGCCATATTTAAAGGGATACCTCTCAGGGTCTATGAAAAAAATGCTACACAAACAATAATACCTCACAAGCGCTTTAGATATCTAGTCTATCAAACTGTCCTGGCAAATGGGATACTTTATTTAGCTTCCTGTTCAGTAATTGTTGAAACCCTGCTTTATTTCTTAAAAGCATGTATCAGTATTTAGGTGTCTCACTGTAAAATTATCCATTTAAACTGTCATTTTGTTAGCACAATTTACAAGGTTTTGCAAATAAAGAGGAGTTCATGGATACACCTCTTGGAATTCATGTTCCTGGTCTCCTTTGCAGTAGCCAATTTGGGACAGGTGTAAATGATTATGTGATCCATGCCAACCAATCACTCTGTAGAATTTTGGAGGCTCAGGTAGATGTAACCATATTTAAATATGATGGAGACACTCAGTGTACCAAAGTACTTTTCAGAGATACACTGATCAGCCACAACATTAAAACCAACTGCCTAATAACATGAAGGTCCCCCTCATGCTGCCAAAACAGCTCTGATACATTGAGGCATGGACTCCACAAGACCTCTGAATGTGTCCTGTGGTATCTGGCGCCAAGACATTAGCAGCAAGTTGCAAGGTGGGGACTCCATGGATCGGATTTGTTGTTCCAGCACATCCCACAGATGCTCAATCGGATTGAGATCTGGGGAATTTGGAGGCCAAGGCAACACCTTGAACTCTTTGTCATGTTCCTCAAACCATTTCTAAACAATTTTTGCAGTGTGGCAGGGTGCATTATCCTGCTGAAGGAGGCCACTGTCTGCAACAATCTCTAGGTAGGTGGTACGTGCAAAAGTAACATCCACATGAATGCCAAGCCCCAAGGTTTCCCAGCAGAACATTGCCCAGGGCATAACACTGCATCTCCCGGCATGCCTTCCTCCCATAGTGCATCCTGCTGCCATCTCTGCTCCAGGTAAATGACACACATGCACCCGGCCATACACCTAATCTAAAAGAATACGTGATTCATCAGACCAGGCAACCTTTTTTCCATTGCTCCATGGTCCAAATCCGATGCTCACATCCTCATTGAAGGCAATTTCATTGGTGGACAGGGGTCAGCAAACTGTGATGCACTGTGTTTTCTGACACCTTTCTATAATAGCCAGCATTATTTTTGTCAGCAATTTCAGCTACAGTAGCCTTTTTGTGTGATCAGACCAGACACGCTAGCCTTCGCTCCCCACATGCATCAATGAGCTTTGGGCAACCATGAGGCGGATGCCGGTTCGCGGCTTGTCCTTCCTTGCACCACTTTTGGTAGGTACTAACCACTGCATACTGGAAACCCCACAAGACTTGCCGTTTTGGAAATTCTCTGACCCAGTCCCTTTAGCCATCACTATTTGTCCCTTTTCAAAGTCACTCAGATCTTTTCACTTGCCCATTTTTCCTGCTTCCAACACATGAAATTCAAGAACTGACTGTTCACTTGCTGTCTAATATATCCCACCCTTTGACAGGTGCCATTGTGACAATATAATAAATGTTATTCACTTCACCTGTCAGTGGTTTTAATGTTGTGGCTGATCAGTGTATTTAACAGCAAAAACATGCAAAATAATCAGTAGTAATAATAAACTGTGATGTTCCCTGAACAGGAAGCAAAAAGCATAAAAACATATTTTATGTAGCTGTATCAAAAACATTTTTTTTTTATATAAAATGTGTTTATACCGAACAAAATAATTTGATTGCGTTTCATTTTAAACTCATCTTTATCTTCACATTTTTAAACTGCAGACATCTTATATTAAAGGGAAATAATACTCATATGCTAAATCACTTGAAACTGATGCAGTATAACTGTAAAAAGCTGACAGGAAAATATTACCTGAGCATCTCTATGTAAAAAAAGAAGATATTTTACCTCACAATCTCCTCAGCTCAGCAGAGTAAGTTCTGTGTAAAAAGTTATACTCAGCTGTTGCTCAGCTGCAGGTAAAAAAAAAAAAAAAATGAAGAAATGAACAGCAGCCAATCAGCATCAGCAGTGCTGAGGTCATGAACTCTTACTGTGATCTCATGAGATTTGACTTAACTCTCATGAGATTTCATAGTAAGCTTCCTTTACCTGATTGGTGAAATAATATTTCACGAGTTCACGAGGCTCATCCTTTCAGCTGTCCCAGGACAGACATACTAAAATGCTGCTTAGAAATCCTTTACAATGGGAGGTGGCTACTGAGGAACTTTTGAGGTAAAATATCTTACTTTTTTACATAGAGATGTTCAGGTGATATTTTCTAGTCAGCTTTTTACAGCTATGCTGCATCACTTTCAAGTGTTTAAACATTTGGGTATTATGGCCCTTTAAGCAAATTTCAGTTATCAGCCATGTTTGTATTTCCTTTCTGCATTCCATCTTAACACACTTGTGGTTATTCTAATACCATCTAAAAAACGATGGCGGACGTCTTGACATATTGAATAGATTTCCTTTTTTTAACACTAGTGTGTACATTTTTTCTCTCTCCCTGCTGTATATAATATTTTAAACAATATATTGCTCCCCGTTCTACCAGCCAAAGTTAAATGATGATAATATTGTTTATTTAATCTACATTACATTTCATATGGTTACCACCACCCCAAATAAATTACATTTCTTTGTTATTTCATCCTAGCAAAATATGCCTGATACATAGAAAGAGTTCCACACAACAGAAGAACAGATTGCTAAGACTCTAAAGAGGCATAAAGAAGTATCTAGCAGACATGTGCTACTAGTTTTTGTCCAAAATTCATTCACTAACTAAAAAAACTACTGAACGAATACAAAATGCATTTATTAGTTCGCCCCTATATTTTAATTGGAGAAGCTTAATGAACTAATTGGTTGTTTATTCATTTATTAATTTGATTAGTCAAAGGGACACTGAACCCAATTTTTTTCTTTCATGATTCAGATAGAGCATGCAATTTTAACCCTTTGAGTGCTAAGCTGAATTCTATATTTTTCCGTTTTTTACTATTTTTAAAAAACTTTTTTTAACTTTTTTTATTCCCCCCCCCCAGATCCCCAAGCCTTATACCATTGGAAAGGTTAGATGATTACCTTTCCAAAGGTAGGTCTTGGGGGTCGGTAGCTGCTTAGATCCCTGATATACAGGTTTCTAAGCAGCATGCCCCCTTTCCCTATACTTTGTATAGACATTTTTAAATAAAGTTGCGCGGTGACGTCATCACGCGTGACGTCACCGCACGTAACGGGAAGCCCCGGCGATGCCTGTCACTATGCAGGCCCGATCACCGGGGTAGGAGCTAGTGGGGGCCCCCAGATTGGAAAAAAGAAGTTGAGTGCTAATGACGGCTCTGAGCCGTCATTAGCACTCAAGGGGTTAAGAAACTTTCTAATTTACTCAATATTATCAATTTTTCTTCGTTCTCTTGGTATCTTTATTTGAAAAAGCAGGAATGTAAACTTACGAGCCAGCCCATCTTTGGTTTAGCACCTGGGTAGTGCTTGCTGATTGGTGCCTAAATGTAGCCATCAATCAGCAAGCATTAAACAGGGTGCTGAATCAAAAATGCTCGTAAGCTTACATTCCTGCTTTTTTAAATAAAGATACCAAGAGAACAAAGAAAAATTGATAATAGGAGTAAATTAGAAAGTTGCTTAAAATTGCATGCTCTATCGTTATCATGAAAGAAAAAAATGTGGGTTCAGTGTCCCTTTAAAAATGTACAAATTTCTAATAAAACTAGTTCAATTTTAATTTTTTTTTATAAACAAATAATAAATAATTTGGCACAAATCTAGTATATAGCTGTATGAAGTCCAATGGTTCCTCATCTCATCATCTTCTGTCATGTTATCTTTAAAACTCATTTTCATCTTTTGTACATTTTTACTATACGTTGTTGAGTTTATTTTATCTTTTATTCACATTAGGGAATTGAAGTGGATTTATTGTGGTGCTTGTAGAGCAAAGTATTATCTGAAGACTCTATAGGCCTTGCATTTATTCATACAAATCACATTCATGTTAGGGTGATATGATTAAACGGATATTCAACAGTCTGTATCATTGTTGTAATAAAAAAACACTAAGCAGTTGATTATACTTAATAGAAATCATTACAAAATGTATTACTTATAATTTTAAAAGGATTTTACCTTTTATTTATTTTTTAACTTCATTTGTGCAGTGTCCATTACTCCCTGTCACAGCCCTATAAGAGGGCTGTGGTTTCTAAAGGAAGGCATATCTAGCTTAATATCATAAATCTTCTGGAGTAACATGAGCTGGCTTAGTGTTTGCAAGCAAAACAGGCAGTCAGTTTTGCCTAAGCTCAAAAGAGAAAGAATGTGACAGCTCTCTTATCTCCCTGAGAGCAGGGGCTACAATAAGACATTCTAAGTGCTATTTTTGCAAGAAAACAGGTAAGTTGTTTGCTGTTTTTTACACAACCAGTATCTTTTTTTGTTTACTTTGATTTAGCCTATATGTTTTTACTAAAGGAGTACTGTTTAATATTCATTTAACACTCTATTTACCAGATGGAAACACCTGATTGTTAAAGCAAGAACCTGCTGTTCTCCTACTACTTAATAACTTGGTAAACATTAGGTTATAGGAAAAGCCGTACAACATTAAGCCGTTGACCTTTGCTACTCACCTGTCTGCGTAGAGATGTATTAGGCGCATTTTCTTCAAACTTAGCAAGTAGCTGCGTAGCCATTGACTTGACTTTGTTTTGATTAATAACTTCCTTGGTGTCACTACATTCTGTTCCAGCCCCAATGCTTTTATTTTTATAACTTTCGAGCTGCAAAATAAAAACATGGAACATTATTTTCTGGTCCCTATAACAGCTTTAACTAGTATTTCAAATTCATTTATATGAAGAAAAAAACATAGCTTGTGGATGTAAAGAATATCTGGATATTTAACTAAACTGTTTTATGTTATAAGATTTACAGTAACAGAGATGCTTATTTTGACCAAAGTCTGTCATTTTTCACTTTTCTTCTCTCCCTGTCTCCTAAATTCAAAGGTACTTGCGCAGTTTCTTTAGTTGGAAACCAGGCGTGTCCTTATACAAGGATGTACCCCATAGAACACCATCAATCTGTGAATAATCAAAATCCATTGCAAATTAACATATATTTTGGACACCCTGGGTCAGCTTACAAGTGGAGCGCTAAATATTGCTTGCATGTACGATAATGTGCACTGGTATTACAAGTTTACATTAATGTGAACGTGAGCGCGCTTCTATAGGCTCCTAATGGGACCGTTCTGATGCTTTTACAGACGCATCAGAACTTCAGCGCAGTGAAGGCGGTAAGTAGCGCAATGATGGCAGCAATGTTAAATATATATGTATATGATTATATACATAGAAATGTATGTGTTAATATGTGTATATACACATATTAACACATAAATATAGATGTATATAAGCATATACATATATATTTACTGGGAACATAGTTCCCATAGACCGCAATGTAAAGGCACTTTTAAGACCCCACCTCCACCAACTTTAGTCCCAAAATACTACCTACTACAGTAATTTTATTTAAAAAAAATAAAAATGCTGCCATCTTTATTTTTAATAAAATACGCTAGACTGTATTTTGGGCACATGTATAACATTAACCAGAAATCTGATCTCTGGTTAATTTTATAATGGCTAAATGCTACTGCAAACTCGCGGTACCAATAACCAGCCACTTGTGATGACTGATTAATTATCACACGCCCGCAAATAGGCAAATTTGCCCGTTTGCGGGCGTGCGATAATTTAGTGCTCTTAGTATTTAGACTGTCTACAGCAACACATTTGCTGTAGCTAAAATCAACTTTTTATTCCTTGTAAACATTTTTGTGTCATAAGCATAACTAGCAGGGGTGTATTCACTAGTGGGGCCACAACTCCAAGGGTCCACTTTGGGAAACTATACATATACAGACAGCTAAAAACTTGTGCCAATGTTATAGCGAGAGTTGAAATAAATACTACTAGGAATACTGCTAGAAATCTACAGTCACATAAGGGAAGCCCTATTATAAAACATTACTAAAACGTATTGTCATCAAGAACAAAGTATTTCCGTCACATCTTTTGCAGCCAGGTTACAGATACATGTTCTTGGGAAACACATGACATACATTTGTGATTGAGAATCCTGCCAGAAGTCGGTATTTGTGATCTTAAATTAAGCGAAAACAAATCAGAAAGTATTTTTTATACTTCCTAGATGATACTACCTTAAATAAACAAATGAATGCTCACTGATATTGCAGTAAATATGAGCAAGTGGTCTAGCAATGGAGTACACTGTGTATAACACTGCAATATACTATACCACGGCACTGGATCAGCCGTAACTACTACACATTGCAGGTCTTCTTTTATGGAAGTGGACAATTCATAGGAGACTCATCAACCTAAATTTTAGGACCATAAGGCCTTTAAGTATTTTATCCCCCCAAACACACACCCTTACACAAAACTCATGGTTCAGTGAGGCTATAGTGAAACACTTTGCTGTGATTCCAAACTACTCCTTTGTGTCCCAGCTTTTACAACACACATAACACCCTTACAAAGATGATTTTTGGAAAGAGCTCACTTCTCTCCAACAAGCTTGTTCCTGTTCTCTTGGGAGGATTCAGCTAATGTTTCTATGAGTATATACAGGTTTCTCACACGTGCAAGCAAGATAAAACCCATAGATATTGTAAATAAGTAAATAAATAGCTGATAATGTCACTTTTTTTTTTTTTTAAATACTTTTTATTAAAGTTTCGTAGAAGGCAAACATACAAAATGTCATTGGAAAAAGTACAAATACAGTGTATAGTTACATTGCATGACATAACATAAACTTGAAATACACAACAATTGCCTTTAAGACTTTAGACCTACTGAACATTTTAACGGGCCACTCTAGGGCCTTATAATGATGTATTGTGGGTATGGTTATAGCAGGTAAATTTAAGTAAATTGGGATCACTCTTGGATCCGAGATGAGAAATCTTGTTTTACTCTTTTAATTTTTTATGATTAACAAAAAGGAAATGTCAATCAATCCTGCAAAGCTGGGGGGGAAACATATGGTCATTGTCGCATTGCACTGCAGGATATATGGATATGAAATGAAGTCAAGGTGCGGTACAAGCAAGATACACCGCTCAGATAACCCTCCTAAGTTAGGAAGTATGTTATTTGAAAATGGGAGGGGGGGGGGAGGTGATCATTGTAAAGTAATAGGTTATTGGTATGTTGGGTGTACGCTAGGTCAAAGGAGCACTTAAATCTAGGGAGCCAAAGGTTCTATGATTGCACATTTGGCGAAATTTGTAGGGCTTATCCAAGATATAGTGCATGAAAAGGGCATAAGTGATGAGAGTAATGATGCAGGACCTGCCTGCCCAAAAAGCACTGCATTGAGCTGCAAGGTCTCGCTACACCTCAGGTTATAACATCTTAGCAATTGGTAATATATTTATAAGCTAAGTAGGCAAGAGTATTAGTCAGTGGGTTGTACCCTCTTTCATAGATATGCCAGTTGGGATGAATTAGCTAATATAATGAGAACCACAGTTTGTCCCTGGATACACTATGTAGGTAACAAATAAAGTTTGGTAAGTCTAGGCAACAAACGTCATCATAAATAGAAGGTCTACAAGCGGAAGCAAAAAATGGGCTATGTGGGTTACGCTAGAACCATTAAAACATAAAACATACCTATCTATAAAAGGCTGCTGATAAGGTAGTAGGAGGTCCTACTTGGAGTAACGCGGGAGCAAATGACACACTGTGAAGAGAATAAATGCCAATATCGGGGGAACACCATGACAATAAAGGAATATATCTATTAAACATAATGGAACACCTATATTTCTAGACAGTAATTATGGAGGCGCAGCCTCGGCCGCTGACTACGCCTGTACCACCAAGGTAAATAGAATAAAACAATGCAAACAGTTGTACGTATATACGGGTGTCCATCACTAGAAATAAAATCAAACATTTAATATATAAAGAAAAGGAGTTCCAGTGAAGTAAAAAAAAAAAAAAAAAAAAAAAAAAAAATACAACCCTCCAAACGTAAACACACAGTTGCATCATGACAAAACGTAGAACTCCAAATTATTAAGTGACCAAGGAGGCCCTAGGTATTTTATCAAATAGAACTCAGATAGACATACAGGATGCGATATAAAACAGCATATACTGAGCCTTGCAGGCAGGGTAGGGGGAGAACAGTAAGCATCTCCTGCATAATCTATACCACCCCAGCCCTAAAGTAATTAACTAACGGCTAGATTTAGAGTTTTGTCGGTAAGGACCCGCGTAGCTAACGCCGGCTTTTTTCTGGCCGCACCATAAAAATAACTCTGGTATTGAGAGTCCACATAAAGGCTGCGTTAGGCTCCAAAAAAGGAGCGTAGAGCATATTTAACGCAGCTTCAACTCTCGATACCAGAGTTGCTTACGCAAGCGGCCAGCCTCAAAAACGTGCTCGTGCACGATTCCCCCTAGGAAACAATGGAGCTGTTTGAGCTGAAAAAAAACCTAACACCTGCAAAAAAGCTGCGTTCAGCTCCTTACGCAGCCCCATTGTTTGCTATGCGGAAACACTTCCTACGTCTGAACCTAACACTCTAACATGTACCCCGAGTCTAAACACCCCTAACCTTACACTTATTAACCCCTATTCTGCCGCCCCCGCTATCGCTGACCCCTGCATATTATTATTAACCCCTAATCTTCCGCTCCGTAAACCGCCGCTACTTACATTATCCCTATGTACCCCTAATCTGCTGCCCCTAACATCGCCGACCCCTATATTATATTTATTAACCCCTAATCTGCCCCCCACAACGTCGCCTCCACCTGCCTACACTTATTAACCCCTAATCTGCAGAGCGGACCTGAGCGCTACTATAATAAAGTTATTAACCCCTAATCCGCCTCACTAACCCTATAATAAATAGTATTAACCCCTAATCTGCCCTCCCTAACATCGCCGACACCTAACTTCAATTATTAACCCCTAATCTGCCGACTTGAGCTCACCGCTATTCTAATAAATGTATTAACCCCTAAAGCTAAGTCTAACCCTAACACTAACACCCCCCTAACTTAAATATAATTTAAATCTAACGAAATAAATTAACTCTTATTAAATAAAGTATTCCTATTTAAAGCTAAATACTTACCTGTAAAATAAATCCTAATATAGCTACACTATAAATTGTAATTATATTATAGCTATTTTAGGATTAATATTTATTTTACAGGTAACTTTGTATTTATTTTAACCAGGTACAATAGCTATTAAATAGTTAAGAACTATTTAATAGCTAAAATAGTTAAAATAATTACAAATTTACCTGTAAAATAAATCCTAACCTAAGTTACAATTAAACCTAACACTACACTATCAATAAATTAATTAAATAAACAACCTACAATTAACCTAACACTACACTATCAATAAATTAATTAAATACAATTCCTACAAATAAATACAATTAAATAAACTAGCTAAAGTACAAAAAATAAAAAAGAACTAAGTTACAAAAAATAAAAAAATATTTACAAACATAAGAAAAATATTACAACAATTTTAAACTAATTACACCTACTCTAAGCCCCCTAATAAAATAACAAAGCCCCCCAAAATAAAAAAATGCCCTACCCTATTCTAAATTACTAAAGTTCAAAGCTCTTTTACCTTACCAGCCCTGAACAGGGCCCTTTGCGGGGCATGCCCCAAGAAGTTCAGCTCTTTTGCATGTAAAAAAAAAAACATACAATACCCCCCCCCCAACATTACAACCCACCACCCACATACCCCTAATCTAACCCAAACCCCCCTTAAATAAACCTAACACTAAGCCCCTGAAGATCTTCCTACCTTGTCTTCACCTCACCGGGTTCACTGATCTGTCCAGAAGAGCTCCTCCGATGTCCTGATCCAAGCCCAAGCGGGGGGCTGAAGAGGTCCATGATCCGGCTGAAGTCTTCATCCAAGCGGGAGCTGAAGAGGTCCATGATCCGGCTGAAGTCTTCATCCAAGCGGGGCAAGAAGAGGTCTTCCATCCGATTGAAGTCTTCATCCAAGCGGCATCCATCCGGAGCGGAGCGGCAGCATCCTGAAGACCTCCGACGCGGAACATCCATCCTGGCCGACGACTGAACGACGAATGACGGTTCCTTTAAATGACGTCATCCAAGATGGCGTCCCTCGAATTCCGATTGGCTGATAGGATTCTATCAGCCAATCGGAATTAAGGTAGGAATATTCTAATTGGCTGATGGAATCAGCCAATCAGAATCAAGATCAATCCGATTGGCTGATCCAATCAGCCAATCAGATTGAGCTCGCATTCTATTGGCTGATATGTTTGTAAATATTTTTTTATTTTTTGTAACTTAGTTCTTTTTTATTTTTTGTACTTTAGCTAGTTTATTTAATTGTATTTATTTGTAGGAATTGTATTTAATTAATTTATTGATAGTGTAGTGTTAGGTTAATTGTAGGTAATTGTAGGTAGTTTATTTAATTTATTTATTGATAGTGTAGTGTTAGGTTTAATTGTAACTTAGGTTAGGATTTATTTTACAGGTAATTTTGTAATTATTTTAACTATTTTAGCTATTAAATAGTTCTTAACTATTTAATAGCTATTGTACCTGGTTAAAATAAATACAAAGTTACCTGTAAAATAAATATAAATCCTAAAATAGCTATAATATAATTATAATTTATGTTGTAGCTATATTAGGGTTTATTTTACAGGTAAGTATTTAGCTTTAAATAGGAATAATTTATTTAATAAGAGTTAATTTATTTCGTTAGATTTAAATTATATTTAATTTAGGGGGGTGTTAGTGTTAGGGTTAGACTTAGCTTTAGGGGTTAATACATTTATTAGAATAGCGGTGAGCTCCAGTCGGCAGATTAGGGGTTAATGTTTGAAGTTAGGTGTCGGCGATGTTAGGGAGGGCAGATTAGGAGTTAAAACTATTTATTATAGGGTTAGTGAGGCGGATTAGGGGTTAATAACTTTATAATAATAGCGGTGCGGTCCGCTTGGCAGATTAGGGGTTAATAAGTGTAGGCAGGTGGCGGCGACGTTGTGGGGGGGGCAGATTAGGGGTTAATAAATATAATATAGGGGTCGGCGGTGTTAGGGGCAGCAGATTAGGGGTACATAGCTATAATGTAGGTGGCGGCGCTTTGCGGTCGGCAGATTAGGGGTTAATAGGTGTAGGTAGCTGGCGGCGACGTTGTGGGGGGCAGGTTAGGGGTTAATAAATATAATACAGGGGTCGGCGGTGTTAGGGGCAGCAGATTAGGGGTACATAAGGATAACGTTGGTGGCGGTCGGCAGATTAGGGGTTAAAAAAATTTAATCGAGTGGCGGCGATGTGGGGGGACCTCGGTTTAGGGGTACATAGGTAGTTTATGGGTGTTAGTGTACTTTAGAGCACAGTAGTTAAGAGCTTTATAAACCGACGTTAGCCCAGAAAGCTCTTAACTACTGACTTTTTTCCTGCGGCTGGAGTTTTGTCGTTAGATGTCTAACGCTCACTTCAGACACGACTCTAAATACCGGAGTTAGAAAAATCCCATTGAAAAGATAGGATACGCAATTGACGTAAGGGGATCTGCGGTATGGAAAAGTCGCGGCTGAAAAGTGAGCGTTAGACCCTTTTTTGAGTGACTCCAAATACCGGAGGTAGCCTAAAACCAGCGTTAGGAGCCTCTAACGCTGGTTTTCACGGATAACGCCAAACTCTAAATCTAGGCCTAAGATAGCAGAGAGTTGAGCTAGGAACAGTTAGACTGTGTAACAGTATAGGTTAGGACATTCTAGTGTAAATCTTTGCTGGCACTGTAGTAGTATAAATCGATATTTCCACCTCCTTGTGGTGTATGGATTGGAAGCATCAGATCAAGCTAAGCTGTAAATATATACATAATATATACATTCTAAAGGGGATGGAGCAGTGCATGCTTAATCCAACAAATACAGAAACACGATGTGAGGTTTAAATATAACAAAATAACAGTACATTGAGATTGGGCGTTATAAACATACCTTTGTCATTGATTATACTGCAAGGAAACATAGTAAAGAAAACAAAAAACACCAATACAGGAAGCTTATATAAGACTAAACAGGGTGTGATGGACACTATATCTGTAATTGGAAATGCTCAGGGACACATCATATATATTTATAGGGGTAAGCCCACCGCACCAATCCTGAAGAACATTATGGAATATGCTAAAAGGAATTAAACTGTCCTGTGGTACCATAATGCACATTAGTTTGCAACCATGACAGGCATTCAAAATACAGTGTCCACAGAAATTAGTCAATATGAATAGAGGGCAATATCTGGAGCAAGAGTTAAATCTATTGCATGATCCTCCAAAACTGTTATACACAGAACACTTTATTATGCAAGTTATGAGCCATATCAAGAATCCAGAAGGTTTTACCGGCCCATAAAGAAAGTTTGCAACCTCATTTTAGCCAACTCCACAGCGGCTCTTTTTCCCCTCAAACTCTTGCTTCAAACTGATAAATATGGTACTCAGCAGGCTATCACAGTCCAGAACCAGCAAACTTGCCTCTGGCTGTTGCTGGGATTGATAATGCGGGCTGTATATCTTGGGCCCACGCAAAGGAACACTCCGACTCTCCTCAGATGCGGGTACAGGACTGGCGCCTCCCGCTGCAGGATCCTCCACGGGTAGGCCAGAGTATGCGGCATGGAACCGGATCAATTCAATGCTGCAAATGTCCCAGGGCTCGCAGACAGTCTCCCCCGGAATGTAAGGCGCCTGCATCACATCGTCATACCTCAGGGCAAGCTCCGATGTCGCACTAGGATATAAGGGAGACCCGAGGGAGCAGAGGCTCTCAAAAGCAAGTGGGAAGCAGAGATTGCGCTGAGTCGCTTTCTTCCAGCTGTGAGCTCGAATTTCCTTGTGCGGCTCAGTAATGTAAAGCAGAGCCTCCACCCTAGTTTTATAGGTGTCGGCATTTATGCTCTGAATGGTACCTTTCTTTTCACATATTTCTTGTCCGTGAGCCACCAGAGTAGGGGTAACATACTTAGAGGCTATTGTAGTAAAAACCTTGGGTAGCTGAGTCTCTAGGAGCCGGTGGGTGGCCTCAATACAGCCCAGAGCTATTAACTCCCAGTCCTCCGTTTCCGCCATTTTATATGGATAGATGTGCCTTGTTTACTTTGTCCTGTAGGGAAGCCAACAAAACGGCTAATGCTATTTCCTCTGAGGTTGTACTGGCAGGCCAGTTCAGCAAGCTAGATGCAAATAGTAGCAGTCATGCAACTCGTATAAGCAGCCTTACCCCCAACGCTACAAAGTATTCAGTAGCTACGCCATTAGACTGTGCCTCCAGGGCCACGCTGCAAATCTCAAAGCAGGGCTAAATTAGGTATATAGGCGCCTAGGCTGAAATAGTAGGGTGCTTCATGAAGGAGGCATGCAGATGTGTTCAATCATGCTGGAATATCATACAGTGGATCATGGTTTAACTCCAAAGTGTAGAATTTAGAGTCAGAGCTCTCACAACATGCGACCAGCCATGTAGGTAGTTGGTTCCGCCCCCCTGATAATGTCACCTTTAACTTAGGGGCTTCCAAATGTACCTTTCTGATTATGTTTATGTTTTAATTAGACAGACAGATAGATAGAGAGGTAGACTGACAAAAAGAGACAGACTGACAGAAAGGTAGACATTATAGACAGAGAGACTGACAGACTCCTACATAGACAGATAAACAAAGAGATTAGGTTCAGTTACTTGGGTTAAACCACAAGATGATGAGTTGGTGTATACTGGCTTAAATTAAACCTGCAATAGAAATACTATTCTAGCTTAATCACTCTCTTTTTGCATCTAACAGTATCACAAACATACAATGACAGCCCACACACATCCTCACTTGCAGAGTCATAGCTGATTGGTTACTCACACACAGCTGGCAATGTATGAGGTATTCCAGCCACACCATTATCAGCAGTGATAGGGATGTGCTGGAGTCATTTACACTATGATGTCAGTGCAATGTCAGTAAACACATTCAACAGTCCAGACAATTTTCATTATAATAACTTATTGTTTATAGAGAACCTTTTATCATGCTCTCTCTATAAAAATGATACGTAGATCAAAAAGTGCTTGTGAATTGTTTTGCCAATAAAAAACTTTTTGGTTATGAGATTTAAAAGTTAAAAACACTAAAGTCAGTATACAAGAGATATCGCTTGTCATAATAGTTGATTAGTGAACACTTATTGTGCAGCAAATATTCCGCTTGCTGGAACCAGCAAGAACTAACCATGAATTAATTATTTTTTAGACTACTCCTATATAGTAAAGTGTTTCAATGCATTACTTTGTGTTTGTTGTTATTACCTTTAAAATAACGTGATACTTTTTTTTTTTTTTTATATGATAGCTGCTTTTCTTTGCTAAATTTAATTCCTTTTCATGGGAGCATACTGAGATAGGCTCAAATGCATGCAAGTGCCAATCACTATATATCAGCAGTGTTTGCGGAAATGTTTGTAAGTACCTCAGTATGCTCTCAAGGAAAGAGGCTAAGGGGCCTATTTAACAAAGGTCTGTCAGACCTGCAGATTCGCGGCCAATCGGCCGCCAGCAGGGGGGTGTCAATCAACCTGATCGTACTCGATTGGGTTGAATTGCGGCAATGTCTGTCCGCTTGCTCAGAAGGCTCGCCAGAAACACGGGTCTTCAAGCTCCGTACGGAGCTTGATAGATATGCCCCTATGTTTCAACTAAGGAGACCAGAAAGAGGTATATATGTTAAAAGAAGTCAATTCTAAAGCTTTTCTAAATTGTACCAGAACCATGAAAGTTAATGTTTGACTTAAAGGGCCAGTAAACCTAGGAAATAATGTTATATAATTCTGCACTATGTGCAGAATTATATAACATTAGCTTAGCTCCAGATTTAAAAAGTGAATAGTTAAAAAGATATCACTCAAAGAAAACAGAACACCGCTCTTGGCTCTACTGAGCGAGTCTGTTTTCTTCTGCTAAGCACATCACGGGCACGCTGTCTATTCACAGCGCGCCCAATCGCACTACTAAAATCGCTCCCGCTCTGGTCTGGTAGCGGGAGCGAGCTACATCGATTTTAATAGCGCGATTGGGCCGGCTGTGATTAGCAGAAGAAAACAGACTCGCTCAGTAGAGCCAAGAGCGGTGTTCTGTTTTCTTTGTGTGATATCTTTTTTTAAATCTGGAGCTAAGCTAATGTTATATAATTATGCACTATGTGCAGAATTATATAACATTATTTCCTAGGTTTACTGGCCCTTTAAATTTCCCCATTAAAATATAAAGCAATTAACAAAACATTTGTATGGTGGGTTGCTGATGGTTTCTTGGACCCTGTAGCAATACACTGCATCCCTCTCTGGCAGCAACAGGGTTAATTAAGTGTTAAAGGGACATGAAACCCAATTTTAAAAAACTTTCCAATTGACCTATTTGCTTTGCATTGTTAAACTACTGGGAGCTAGCAGAACACATCAGGTTCGCCAATAACAATAGGCATATAGGTGCACTTATCAATCAGCAGCAAGATCACAAAAGTGCATTGCTGCTCCTGAGCTTACTTAGGTATGCTTTTCAACTAAATGATATCAAGAGAACAAAGTTAATTATATCAAAGAAAGCTGCTTAAAATGGTATGCTTTAGCTGAATCACAAAATATGTTTTTTGGTTTCATGTCTTGTTAAGGACCCGGCATTGTATAGCTAAATATTTTGCATCTTTTACAGTGAACGAAAATAGGGTTAACATTGCTACTGTCAAATGATTTGTTTCAATATATTCCAGCTGCTGTTAATTGCCATAGGTTTACGCTATCAGCACGCTATGTACAGCAGCATGAGGGGCAATGTATTACCGCGATGCAGCACACAATAGCTCCTATTATCGAGGTAATGAGAACGCTACTGTCACGGTCTTATAGCAAAGATACAGCATCCACATTGTTTTGTGTTTGAACTAATACGCCACTGACCTCTTCAAAGTAATTTAAACCTTTCCGCCTTCTCTTATTCAAGTCATTTTCTTCCAATTTCTTTTCAACCTAAAAAGCAACATAAAGAACAATCTATTAATATCTCTTATAGGGTTAATCAATCCTCAGATTGCACAGAAAAAAAGTTTGTAGTACAGATTATTTATTACATATGTTATAATTATCTAAACATATAACACAAAAAAACAAAAACATTTCAACAGCCTATTCCCGTAACGACTGACATACCCTGTATGTTGCACAGTCGTTAAAGGGACAGTCTACACCAGAATTGTTATATATATATATATATATATATATATATATAAATATATATATATACACATACATACATATATACACACTTTTTACCTCTGTGATTTCTTGTATCTAAGCTTCTGCAGACTGCCCCCTGATCACATGGCTATTTATTTATTATCTATTGACTTGCATTTTAGCCAATTAGTGATGTGTCCTGCATAACTTCACAGGAGGGAGCACAATGGTATCTATATGGCCCACATGACCTAGCCTTGTCTTGTGAAAAGCTAATAAAAAAAGCATGTGATAAGAGGCAGTCTGTAGTGGCTTGCAAACAGGCAGAAATTTAGGGGTTTAAAGGCTATAAAGTTTATTAACATAACAATGTTGGTTGTGCAAAGCTGGGGAATGGGTAGTAAAGGTGTTATCTATCTTTTTAAACAATACCAATTTTAGTGTAGACTGTCCCTTTAGATGAACCATCATAATTTCTTGCTTCCAGCTGAGGTTTAGCTATAATTAAAAAATATGTGTGTGATAGATAGATAGATAGATAGATGGATGGATAGAGATAGAAATCTCTATAAAGCACATAGCAAAGTTGTCTCATTTGTGAGTTTATTTCGCAATAACATGAGAGATTATGTTAAGATCTGATAGTGTCATTATATATTTGCTCCATTTTCTTGTAATTTAAGTCTGAAAATTGAAAGTTTTTCCAATTCTGAGGACTAGAATTACACACTGCAGCCTTCACAAGCTTTACCTACTACAGATCTGCCCCTAATTGGCACCCGCAGAGGTGATAATATAGGATACCGCAAAACAGTGCAATTTTGCTAACAAAATGACAATGATAAATTGCAATGAAGGAATTTGACCACGTAAAAACAGCTGCAGCAAACTATTAGTATTAAGACAATTCTTACTCTTTGGGGTTGATTTATCAAACTAAGGCGGACAGGGACGGACTGAATTCCGCTGGCGGAATTCATCATTGCACAAGAAAGCAGTTTTGCGCTCTTGTGCAACGCCTCCCCCAGCCCGCGCACAGCCAATCATGCGTGGACAGGAGCTGTCAATCTGCCAGGTCGGATGAGACCGGGAGATTAAAATTCACCACCTAAGAGATGGCAAAGAGTTAGGGAATTGATGCCTCATAAATACGGACTGCAGGTTCTCTTGTGAGAAACTGCAGAAGTCATAGGGGTGCGAAGCTTTTGATAAATCGACCCCTTTGTATGTTAATTTACTGCAAAACTGCAGAAAACTCCTCTTGTATTTATAATGTGTTTTATGCCCCTTTAATTAAACAAATGTTTTCTGGCTAAAAAATACAATGTTTTTTTGAAATATGTCGTGTGCATTTAACAGAAGGTAAAACAGTGATTTTTGACATTGTAATAACATTACATCATGTATCTGCCATTGTTCACTGCCTTGTATGGTGATAGAAATCCTGTTTTGTTACTATGGAAATCAATAGAAACATTACAATTACATAGCTCATATTTGTCTTGGCTGTAAATGAGATCAAGATGTAAGATTAATCAGATCCGGGTATCCTGTCTGCACGTCCCTTCTCGTCCTGACAAATGACTTTTATTGATATTTTATCATCGCTCTAATAAGGTGAAAAGTGAATGTGAGAGACGAGCTGTATCTGTAGTATTTATTTACGGAAGATGTTGGTTGTTATTACTTGAGCTGTAACACTATATCTATCTAAAGATATGTTCCTGGCGGCTCGTGTTGCTATTGTAATATCATCATATATACTTTAACGATAGCAACCAAAAATCAGCACATTTCTTTTTACTGATTAGGGTGTAACAGCATTAAAAGGGAGAGTCTACTGAAAATTATTATTGTTTAAAAAGATAGATAATCCCTTTATTACCCATTACCCGTTTTGTATAAACCACTGGTATATTAATATGCAATTCACCTTTATCTAACCCTCTGCAGATTGCCCCTTACCTCAGTGCTTTTTTGCTTTTTAGAATCTTGCATCTCAGCCAATTCTAGCTGTTTCTTGTATAACCATTATTATTCTCCACAGGAGTGAGCACAATGTTATCTATATGGAACACATGAACTATCATTGTCTGCAAGACTGTAAAATGCTTTAGATATAAAAAAAAAAAAAAAAGATCTGAGATGAGGAGCAGCCTGCAGGGGCTTAGACACAGGGAAACATAGAGGTTATAAAGTATATTAATATAACAATGCTGGTTATGCAAAGCTGGAGAATGGGTAGCAAAGGTGTTATTTCTCTTTTTAATAAATAAAAAATCAAGTAGACTGTCCCTTTAAGTTAGTTTAAAGGGACACATAGATGTAAAAATGACGTTTTCACTTGTTACTGCATTACTGACCCCGGCTAACTATGAGGTTGATCACAATCCTTTAGGTATAAGAAGATAAGCAAAATGTGGTTGTTTTTTTTTAAAAGGTGCAGTAAAGTCAAAATTAAAGTTTTATAATACAAACCATAAAACAACTTTGCAATTTAGAAGCATACCTAGGTAGCCTAAGGAGCACCAATGCACTAGTGGGATCTAGCTGGTGATTGGTGGCTGCACATACATTTCTCTTGCCATTGGCTCATCTGATGTGTTCAGCTAGTTCACAGTAGTGCATTGCTGCTCCTGAACTATCCTAAGTTTACTCTTCAACAAAGATTACCAAGAGAACAAAACACATTTGATGCTAGAAGTTGTTGTATGCTGTATCTACATCATTCTGACTTTAAAGTCTCTTTATTGCCATTTTTATTATAAGGGGTTACGTTTCTGAATGCCTTCTGTAGTGAGACGTAGTAATAGCGCATCTTGCCGCTGTTGGACAGACCTATGCCTTTACAAACCTGAAACCTCTTAAAGGGACATTAAACACTAAAATAATGCTAGATAGAACGATGCATTCAAAGAAAAGATTAGTCTGAGAATAACATGTAGATGTATTTATTAAAGTTTCATAAGCTGTTTAAATATTGACAAAATAAGTGTAAAGTTTTACGGCTAGATTTAGAGTTTTGTCGGTAACGACCCGCGTAGCTAACGCTGGCTTTTTTCTGGCCGCACCTTTAAAATAACTCTGGTATTGAGAGTCCACAGAATGGCTGCGTTAGGCTCCAAAAAAGGAGCGTATAGCATATTTAACGCAACTTCAACTCTCGATACCAGAGTTGCTTACGGACGCGGCCAGCCTCAAAAAACGTGCATGTGCACGATTCCCCCATAGGAAACAATGGGGATGTTTGAGCTGAAAAAAAACCTAACACCTGCAAAAAAGCCGCGTTCAGCTCCTAACGCAGCACCATTGTTTCCTATGGGGAAACACATCCTAAGTCTGCACCTAACACCCTAACATGTACCCCGAGTCTAAACACCCCTAACCTTACACTTATTAACCCCTATTCTGCCGCCCCCGCTATCGCTGACCCCTGTATATTATTTTTAACCCCTAATCTGCCGCTCCGTAAACCGCCGCTACTTACATTATCCCTATGTACCCCTAATCTGCTGCCCCTAACACCGCCAACCCCTATATTATATTTATTAACCCCTAATCTGCCCCCCACAACGTCGCCTCCACCTGCCTACACTTATTAACCCCTAATCTGCCAACCGGACCTGAGCGCTACTATAATAAAGTTATTAACCCCTAATCCACCTCACTAACCCTATAATAAATAGTATTAACCCCTAATCTTCCCTCCCTAACATCGCCGACACCTAACTTCAATTGTTAACCCCTAATCTGCCGACTGGAGCTCACCGCTATTCTAATAAATGTATTAACCCCTAAAGCTAAGTCTAACCCTAACACTAACACCCCCCTAAGTAAAAAATATTTTTCATCTAACGAAATTAATTACCTCTTATTAAATAAATTATTCCTATTTAAAGCTAAATACTTACCTGTAAAATAAATCCTAATATAGCTACAATATAAATTATAATTATATTATAGCTATTTTAGGATTTATATTTATTTTACAGGTAACTTTGTAATTATTTTAACCAGGTACAATAGCTATTAAATAGTTAAGAACTATTTAATAGCTAAAATAGTTAAAATAATTACAAATTTACCTGTAAAATAAATCCTAACCTAAGTTACAATTAAACCTAACACTACACTATCAATAAATTAATTAAATAAAATACCTATAATTATCTACAATTAAACCTAACACTACACTATCAATAAATAAATTAAATACAATTCCTACAAATAAATACAATGAAATAAACTAACTAAAGTACAAAAAATAAAAAAGAACTAAGTTACAAAAAATAAAAAAATATTTACAAACATTTGAAATATATTACAACAATTTTAAACTAATTACAACTACTCTAAGCCCCCTAATAAAATAACAAAGCCCCCCAAAATAAAAAAATGCCCTACCCTATTCTAAATTACTAAAGTTCAAAGCTCTTTTACCTTACCAGCCCTGAACAGGGCCCTTTGCGGGGCATGCCCCAAGAAGTTCAGCTCTTTTGCCTGTAAAAAAAAACATACAATACCCCCCCAACATTACAACCCACCAATCTAACCCAAACCCCCCTTAAATAAACCTAACACTAAGCCCCTGAAGATCTCCCTACCTTGAGTCGTCTTCACCCAGCCGAGCCAAATTCTTCATCCAAGCGGAGCAAGAAGAGGTCCTCCATCCGGTAGAAGTCTTCATCCAAGCGGGGCAGAAGAGGTCTTCCATCCGATTGAAGTCTTCATCCAAGAGGCATCTTCTATCGTCATCCATCCGGAGCGGAGCGGCAGCATCCTGAAGACCTCCGACGCGGAACATCCATCCTGGCCGACGACTGAACGACGAATGACGGTTCCTTTAAATGACGTCATCCAAGATGGCGTCCCTCGAATTCCGATTGGCTGATAGGATTCTATCAGCCAATCGGAATTAAGGTAGGAAAAATCTGATTGGCTGATTGAATCAGCCAATCAGATTGAGCTCGCATTCTATTGGCTGATCGGAACAGCCAATAGAATGCGAGCTCAATCTGATTGGCTGATTGGATCAGCCAATCGGATTGAACTTGATTCTGATTGGCTGATTCCATCAGCCAATCAGAATATTCCTACCTTAATTCCGATAGGATTCTATCAGCCAATCGGAATTCGAGGGACGCCATCTTGGATGACGTCATTTAAAGGAACCGTCATTCGTCGTTCAGTCGTCGGCCAGGATGGATGTTCCGCGTCGGAGGTCTTCAGGATGCTGCCGCTCCGCTCCGGATGGATGACGATAGAAGATGCCTCTTAGATGAAGACTTCAATCGGATGGAAGACCTCTTCTGCCCCGCTTGGATGAAGACTTCTACCGGATGGAGGACCTCTTCTTGCTCCGCTTGGATGAAGAATTTGGCTCGGCTGGGTGAAGACGACTCAAGGTAGGGAGATCTTCAGGGGCTTAGTGTTAGGTTTATTTAAGGGGGTTTGGGTTAGATAAGGGGTATGTGGGTGGTGGGTTGTAATGTTGGGGGGGGGGGGTATTGTATGTTTTTTTTTTACAGGCAAAAGAGCTGAACTTCTTGGGGCATGCCCCGCAAAGGGCCCTGTTCAGGGCTGGTAAGGTAAAAGAGCTTTGAACTTTAGTAATTTAGAATAGGGTAGGGCATTTTTTTATTTTGGGGGGCTTTGTTATTTTATTAGGGGGCTTAGAGTAGGTGTAATTAGTTTAAAATTGTTGTAATATATTTCTAATGTTTGTAAATATTTTTATTTTTTGTACTTTAGTTAGTTTATTTCATTGTATTTATTTGTAGGAATTGTATTTAATTTATTTATTGATAGTGTAGTGTTAGGTTTAATTGTAACTTAGGTTAGGATTTATTTTACAGGTAAATTTGTAATTATTTTAACTATTTTAGCTATTGTACCTGGTTAAAATAATTACAAAGTTACCTGTAAAATAAATATTAATCCTAAAATAGCTATAATATAATTATAATTTATATTGTAGCTATATTAGGATTTATTTTACAGGTAAGTATTTAGCTTTAAATAGGAATAATTTATTTAATAAGAGTTAATTAATTTCATTAGATTAAAATTATATTTAATTTAGGGGGGTGTTAGTGTTAGGGTTAGACTTAGCTTTAGGGGTTAATACATTTATTAGAATAGCGGTGAGCTCCGGTCGGCAGATTAGGGGTTAATGTTTGAAGTTAGGTGTCGGCGATGTTAGGGAGGGCAGATTAGGGGTTAATACTATTTATTATAGGGTTAGTGAGGCGGATTAGGGGTTAATAACTTTATTATAATAGCGGTGCGGTCCGGTCGGCAGATTAGGGGTTAATAAATATAATATAGGGGTCGGCGGTGTTAGGGGCAGCAGATTAGGGGTACATAGCTATAATGTAGGTGGCGGCGCTTTGCGGTCGGCAGATTAGGGGTTAATTATTGTAGGTAGCTAGCGGCGACGTTGTGGGGGGCAGGTTAGGGGTTAATAAATATAATACAGGGGTCGGCGGTGTTAGGGGCAGCAGATTAGGGGTACATAAGTATAACGTAGGTGGCGGTCGGCAGATTAGGGGTTAAAAAAAATTAATCGAGTGGCGGTGATGTGGGGGGACCTCGGTTTAGGGGTACATAGGTAGTTTATGGGTGTTAGTGTACTTTAGAGCACAGTAGTTAAGAGCTTTATGAACCGGCGTTAGCCCAGAAAGCTCTTAACTACTGACTTTTTTCTGCGGCTGGAGTTTTGTTGTTAGATTTCTAACGCTCACTTCAGACACGACTCTAAATACCGGAGTTAGAAAGATCCCATTGAAAAGATAGGATACGCAATTGACGTAAGGGGATCTGCGGTATGGAAAAGTCGCGGCTGAAAAGTGAGCGTTAGACCCTTTTTTGAGTGACTCCAAATACCGGCGGTAGCCTAAAACCAGCGTTAGGAGCCTCTAACGCTGGTTTTCACGGCTACCGCCAAACTCCAAATCTAGGCCTTAGTGTCTAAAAACAATGGGGACTGCCATGTTGTAACTTAGGTTACCTTATCTGCTGTGGCCAATTAGGGACAGTTATAAATAGGTCACTAGAGTGTGCAGCCAATAGCTGTGAGGAATATAGCAGTGTTCTGCACTTCCATTTCTAACAGGAACTGAAAAGCTCACAATTTCAGAATGGAATTACAGTTAAAGGGAACAAACTAAATAATGATATTGCAGATGTTTTTTTTTATTTACACAGTTTATCATTTGATATTACAATCTCAAAGTGTTTAATGTCCCTTTAAGGTTACGCAACATACAGGATACGTCCGTGTCATTAATGGGGTTAAGGATCCAGCTTTTTATGACAAATAATTGTATTGCAAAAATGATGAAGTTCCAAAAAGCCTCCAAACGAAAAGTAAAATAAAATCAGCTTTATTTTATATTGATTAAAACATGGATGCAGGAAAATGAAAAGACAGTTTAAGCCAAAATGTGTCTATAATAATAATAATTGTATTGTTCTGTTAATGTTCGAAACACACTAGAGAGCAACATATAATTATACAGTGGTCTAAAAGGAATGACTAGATATCACGTCTTCTTTGTCAGCTGAAGTAGGTAGTGCAAAATTAACGTTAGATAAAGTTATCGTTGAATAATAACTTAGGAATGTGATGAAATGAAAGTATTTGACAAGAGAATAGACAGAGCTCTAGATAAGTGTTATCTGCAGGAAGACAATTTATCTTGGTTTTCAAAAATTCCACAATAAAGGGAAACTGGCACTTCACGCTACCTTCTAAACCAATCATATTTCTACAGTAATACACAGAATTGACTCTAGTAGAGAGATCCTGTTTTAGATTTTTTGTTGTTCTGTACAAACTGGTTCTTTTTGTGTAAAAAATAATAGTTTGATTGAATAGTTTACATTTGTAATCTCACTTAAAGTGACATACTAATGCAAAAATAAATGTTAAATCATGTAATTGTTTCAATACTGATTCTAGATTATTATGGGCTCCATTAGTTGTGTGTTATTTAGCACTTTTGTTGCACGTAAACGCCACTGGATGTAAACTTTTACAACTCGAAAGTAAATTGTTTACGCGTGAGCTAAACCCAACGCACTCTACCTTCAGGACTTCAGCTATCGTGACCGTGTGAATGCATTTGTCCCATAGACTTTAATGGAGCATGCTTAAAAGAAAAGTGTTTTAACCCAACACCACGTTACACCTACAGCAAAGGTAGTTATAAATATTTTACATTTTAATGTTCTTCACATAGAAGAAAATGTTCTTTTTATTTTTAAATATATATTTCTATATGTTACTTATTATTATTTTGTACCTATATATCTATATGAATATATAAAGTTATACATATACACACACATACACATACATAAATATATATATATATATATATATATATATATATACACACATACACACACACACATATATATAGAAATATATATTTAAAAATACAAAAGGACATTTTCTAGTATGTGAAGAAAAATATAATGTGAAATATTTACAATAAATACACTGTAAAACACATGATAAAATATTAAAATTGCATAAAAATTATTTTCATGCTTTAAGGTATTTGAGTGGAAAGGGCTCCAAAGTGTATAGTGTGTGTGTATGTATATATATATATGTATGTGTATATATGTATGTAAATATACATATAAATACACGTGTGTATATATATATATATATATATATATATATATATATATATATATGTACATCTATACACAAATATATATTATTATTATTATTAACAGGTATTTGTAGAGTGCCAACAGCATCCACAGCGCTATAAACATAGTTGGTATACAGGATAACATTAAAAGGGATCAAATGGGTAGAGGGCCCTGCTGAGAGTTGCACTTTTGTAGTCGGCTCTTATGAAGGCGATCTACAAACAGCTGGGCTCATACGCTTACATTCTAAGGGTTTCAAGGGGAAAGCGATGGAGTTAGGAAAGATTAGTGTTGGTTGTATGCATCCCTGAATAGTAGAGTCTTTAGGGAGCGCTTGAAGCTGTTAAAGCTAGGGGAGAGTCTTGTGGAGTGAGGCAGGGAGTTCCACAGGATAAGGGCCAGTCTGGAGAAGTCCTGTAAATGGGAATGTGCGGAAGTAACAAGACAGGAGGAGAGTAGATTGCAAGCAGAGCGAAGGGGACGGGAGGGAGAGTATCTGGAGACAAGGTCTGAAATGTAGGGGGAGCAGTGCAGTTGAGGGCTTCATATGTCAGTATGAGGATTTTGTGTTTAATCATGGAGGCAAGAGGAAGCCAGTGAAGGGATTGGCAGAGAGGATATATAAATATAGGAACATTTCAAATGTCTAAGTCGTCCGCTGCAATTTCCAAGTATATATATATACTTATATTTTAACCCTTATGAAGAAAAGAAAAAATATATAAATATTTTTTAGTAGATAGTGTATATATGAGTCTAACACTTTATTTTAATACATTTTCATTGTGTTTTTTTAACTCTTAGAGGCCTATTTATCAAATGTCTGTCGGACCTGATCCGACAGTGCGGATCAGGTCCGACAGACATCGCTAAATGCAGAGAGCAATACGCTTTCCATATTCAGCATTGCACCAGCGCAACGCCGCCCACTGCAGATT
The DNA here is from genome assembly GCF_027579735.1 of Bombina bombina. NCBI lineage: Eukaryota > Metazoa > Chordata > Amphibia > Anura > Bombinatoridae > Bombina > Bombina bombina. The sequence goes on from NC_069505.1 coordinate 117,224,158, forward strand.
CGCGGCCAATCAGCCGCCAGCAGGGGGGTGTCAGTCAACCCGATCGTACTCAATTGGGTTGAATTCTGGCGATGTCTGTCCGCCTGCTCAGAGCAGACGGACAGGGTTATGGAGCAGCGGTCTTTAGACCGCTGCTTCATAACTGCTGTTTCTGGCGAGTCTGAAGACTCGCCAGAAACACGGGCCCTCAAGCTCCATACGAAGCTTGATAAATGGGATTCTTCTCTTTAAAGCTTGGGTCATTAATGCAAAATGACCTGCTTTGATGATTCATAAGAATGTCCCTTTAAATACTGAACTCAAAAAGATAGCTCAGAAATCATTACAAGGAACTGTTTATAGTTGGATGCATTTTAAAGATAAAACAAATTCTAAAAACACTCTGAGCATTTTCACATAAGAATACTTCACAAAAATGAACCTCCTCACCTTTGGTATCCTCTTTCTTGGTAACGATAAGTTGATGTAATTATTGAAACTTAAGTTAGAGTGTCTGGGTGGATACGCATCTCCGTTCTCTCCGTTATCTTTGCTTGCGGTATCTGAAACCACAAAAATGACAGAGACCCTTTGGTTGTAACACACCATTTCAGCCATACATATGGTTATTTTTAGTTGCCATTAAAGAGATATAAGTAGAAGCATTTTGCTTTTCTCGCAAAACGCCCCTAACACAGACAGACTAGAAATATATATATTGGCTTCAAACATTTGTTTATTAACTAAGTAAAGGGCATGTGCACATTTTGTATTTCGTTATTAGTTTGGCAAAGGAATAAAGAAATTATTCTCCATTGTTCTTCATCCAGTTAGTTCTAACACCGGATAAATTAACGGAGAAGTAGGACAACACAAGTGTACCCAGTGCATAGGGGTGCCTGCGCATCCCCAAAAGTACCAGCATCAAACAAGGAATTTGCGCCACTACAACTGTATAACAGCATAGAGTCCCTTTATTGGGGCACTATTTCCACAAATAAAAGAGAAACTTTTCAGGCTACAAATAGCCCTTAATCAGCATGATTAAGGGCTGTTTGTATCCCGAAACATTGCTATGTTATTCGTGGAAATAGTGCCCCAATAAAGGGACTCTATGATTTTACATAACTGTGCTTGTGCAAATTCCTTGCTTGATACCAGAAAAATTAAAACAGAAATGTAACATAAAATACCTTCTTTTTTTTTTACAGAGGTTTTGAGTGCACTTCTGTTACAGCAATTTTGAAAAAAAGTTCAATTTCCTCTTCTTGGTCAAATATACTTTGTTCTCTGTGTATCCTTTGTTGAAGAGCCTACCTAGGTAGACTCAGGAGTCTGTATGTCTGGAGAAATATCTGGCAGAAGTGTTTGCAACAATGTGTTCAATTGTTGAAAATATTGTTGCAAATCTATTGCCATATAGTGCTCCAGGCATGCACATGCTCCTGAGCTTATCCAGGTATGTTCTTCAACAAAGAATACCAAGAAAACAAAGTCAATTTGAAAAGAGGTACATGGAACTTGCTCTTTTGGAATCATGAACGTTTAATTTTGAGTTTCAAAGTTTGCCTTTTAAATTTTGCTAAATTATACTAAAAGAAAAAAAATGATCTGATGGTATTATACATTTTTGCATTAAAGGACCATTAAAGGGACATGAAACCCAAACATTTTCTTTCCTGATTCAGGTACAACATACAATTTTAAACAACTTTCTAATTTACTTCTATTATCTAACTTGTTTCATTCTCTTGATATCATTTGTTGAAGGAGCAGCAATGCACTGCTGGTTTCTAACTTAACAAATGGGTGTGCCAATGACAATTGGTATATATATGCAGCCACCAATCAGCAGGTAGATCCTAGGTTCTTTGCTGCTCCTGAGCTTGCCAAGATAAAACTTTCAGCAAAGGATAACAAGAGAAGGAAGCAAATTTAACAATAGAAGTAAATTGGAAAGCTGTTTAAAATTATATTCTCTATCTGAATCATGAAATACATTTTTGGGGATTCATGTCCCTTTAAGAATAAACATTTGTGAATGCTTAATCCTTAAAGGACCAGCAATGTACCCTGTATGTTGCTGGTCTTTCTATGGGGTTTGTATAACTTATAGTACGGTCTCAGGTGGGAGGGTATATTAGTGCAATCCCACACAATATTATAAACAAGGAAACCATTAACGACCGGTAATGTACATGGTACGTCACGGTCGTAAAGGGGTTAAAAATGAAAAAAAAAAAATATATATCTTTACTTTTTTTTTAAAGATATATTTCTCATATATTATGACATTGTACTAATTATACAAACTATTATTGTACATGGCTAATGAACTAAAATTACACGACCATCTAAAAGTAGTATATTTTTAAATTCTACTAATTTCAGTATCAGCAAGAGGGCAGATTGCAGCAATGTATGTTTAAAGTACCGGATAGTACCCTTATGAGAGTAATGTCACAGAAAACTGACCGTATGTCATCTAATCTTTAAAACCAACACAAGCAATGAGAGATTCACTAACATCACAGGTAGAGTTGATCAAAATGTTTCTGTGTGGTTTTAAAAAAAAAAACAAATAGACACATTTGTTCATTGCTGAATGTTTGTTTCCAACATAAAAACAAATGTTAAAGAAAGATTAAATCATTTTGTTGCCTTTAAAAGAGGTTATATACATGTATTTAAAGGGACACTGTACCCAAAAAAATTTCTTTTGTGATTCAGATTGAGCATGACATTTTAAGCAACTTTCTAATTTACTCCTATTGTCAAATTATCTTCATTCTCTTGGTATCTTTATTTGAAATGCAAGAAAGTAAGTTTAAATGCCGGCCCATTTTTGGGGAACAACCTGGGTTGTCCTTGCTGATTGGTGAGTAAATTCATTCACCAATAAAAAAGTGCTGTCCAGAGTACTGAAACCAAAAAAAAGCTTAGATGCCTTCTTTTTCAAATAATGATAGCAAGAGAATGAAGAAAAATTGATAATAGGAGTAAATTAGAAAGTTGCTTAAAATTTCATGCTCAATCTGAATAACGAAAGAAAAATTTTGGGTACAGTGTCCCTTTAAAGTTGTTCTTTTTTGTAAAATGGATACATCTGTCCTTTTTCTGCTCGTTTACCATGCCACTGTCTGCCAATAAAGCAGTGTGCGAGTTCTATTTATCCACCAGTGAGTAATCAATCCTTAAAGGGATATAATTGTTGTAAAAACAAATAATAAAACACTAAACACTGGGTAATACTTAATAGAAATCCTTGCAATTTGTATTATTCATCGTTTAAAAAGGATTTGACATTTTATTTATTTTCTTCTTTTTTTTTTACTTAATTTGAGCAGTGCCCATATCTTCCTGTCCCAGCCGCACAAGGGGGCTGGGGTCACTACAGGAAGAAAAAGCTAACTTGATTGGATAAACATTCTAGAGTAACATGAGTTGGTTTACTATTCAGTGAGTGCTAGAGAAACAGGAAGTTAGGTTTTGCCTATGCTCAGAAGAGGCAGAATGCAACCTAAGTTTTTAGCATGTCTGCTCCCTTATCTAGCTGCAGGCAGGGGCTACACTGAAGATTTTGCAAGAAAACAGGTACGTTTTTTTAACACAATCTGTTTCTTTTTATATTTACTTTGTTTTAACATATATTTTTGTACTTAAGGAGGATGCTTTTATACCCCTTTAAGGCCCAGCTGTAAACAGACATGCACTTCCTGTTAGCTTCAAAATAAAACAGATAGCTTTAATAAAAAAAATTTCATGCAAAATATTTTAAATGTGTTTAAACATTGCTTTTTCATAGGCCACTTTGCTGTTCTTTTAATTAAATAGAACCTTTAGAAATTGAATGTAACATTTGAATATTGATATTCAACTGTTTATTTGCATATACTTCAGGTCTTTGTAAGATTATTAAATACAACATTTTATTTTTATTATCTGAATGTTAACAATTATTTAACAGAAACGTTTGGCAGAGAAAGGATATTTACTCATCTCTGATCACAGGTCAGGGGTAAAATGATACAATATATATATTCAGCTATTAGTTACACTGAACTAAAATGGATATAAAATGAATCATAGCCTAAAAATCATACAGTAATATGTAATAATTATTCAGCCTTAAGTGGAGGATTGTATTTCATCTCTGAAACAACATCAAAGACTGATGAGTCAGTTAAAATGAGATATGTTTTTAATTAGAAAACACAAAGAGAAGAGTTACTAACCAACTGGCCTTAGAGGTGTCCCTCTGAATAATTCATAAAATTTAGAGAGGTACATAACCATGCTGAGTTTGTCTGGCTCCCCGCTGGAAGACATCTCTTTTCCCGTAGTGATGGGAGAGATTCCAAACTCTTTCTCTGCAATATCAAACGCCAGCTGGTTATTCCGCACGGCATCCTCTTCGTTCAATGAGCCAAAGTCACTGAGGAACAAAGAAATTTGGGTTAGGATCAGAGAATGTGGCACTTTTGTTCATAAAAAGGCTTGAGATTAAAAGGATTACGATTACGGTATGGAACTTAAACTATCAACTGAAATGAATAATGTAATACACAGTACAAAAATAGTATGGATCTGTGTTTTGTTTTGTTCTAAGATGTGCTTAGTTTTTACTTTGGGGTGGATTTGATTTAAATCACTAGTCCGTAAGACTGATTTAAATCATTGTTTTCATTTTTAGAATAATAAACTTTTCAGTTTATTTTTCCAATTACTAGTTTTAAATCAATAGATATGCATAAATAATTGAAATAAATGAATTAACTTATTGGGAGGTGAACTATCTCCAGTTTAATAGGTTAATCATTCATATTTGATCAACTTTTCAACTGTACTTTATTGAAAGGAGAAAAATAATGATAACCTTAACAATAACAATTTAAATAGTTTTATTTAAACTGAAGAAATAAAATGATTACCTTAATAATAATATAACAAAATATGTGTCACTAAAAGCCTTTAATATCAGCTCTTCTGGAGAACACAGGTACAGGTATAAGTTAGGTGTGCCCAAAAGGTAGATCAAGAATTCCCGTAAGATCATCAAGAGCCGACTAGTAGACACGTGAACGAAACCTCCGAATGCAGAAGGCATTTATTCTTGTGCAACAGCAAAGCGCTAAAATCTGGATTTGCACAGATTTTAGTGCGTCTCGTTGCACAAAAATAAATGCGGCAACGAAAATAGCCGCCTGAACGAAACCTCACAAGACTGATGTGTGATTAACCATTTACTTCTCAGCCAGCGCCCAGCAGTCATGGTATTCAAAACATATTTAGAAAAACTTCCAACACTGATATAAATATATTAGATGTGTAATGTAAAAAGAAAATAAAGTTATTATCTAGTTTTATTCTGTACAGTCTACTGCTTTAAGTTACCATGCTGCCCATTTAAAAGAGGCATTATACTAAATTTTTATTATTTTTGTATGTAAAAAAGTGTATTTTAAATAACGTAACTGGTTTAATGTGTATTTTTTTTGTTTTGTTTTTAACTGATGTCTCTCTGCTGCATAAAAAACTACTTTTTCTTATTAAGCTTGTAGAGGCTTGTCCTTCCCAAACAATGTTAAAGTTGTCACAATTCACTTGGGTATAATGGTATTGGGTACCTAGAAATATCTGTGAATAGACAGCATCTCCTGCAGTGTTCAATTTATATTTTACATTTAGTTAAATGGAAATACTGACTGATAGCAATAGGGGGTTGCAGAGCCTCACATAGTGAAACACAGTGGTTTCTGCATTAGTCATTTTGTTCCAATGATGCTTAGACTGGCATTAAATGTACAAATCCAGTGCCAATCTCTAAGCGTATGCGTTTGATGATCGGTAGGCAAGTTCCCTACACAGAGAGAAACAACCAATCAGCACCCTAGTAAGAATGGCACCAGGTGTGTGTAGATTAAAAAGCTAAACAAAATAGCTAAAGCAGTCTTTTTATTTAAAACATATATACTATTGAGATGAATGTCCTTTTTCATATCGGAAATTCTGTTTAACAAATCCCGGCCTAGATTTGGAGTTTGGCGGTAGATGGGCTGTTAACGCTCCGCGGGCTTTTTTCTGGCCGCAGCATAAAATTAACTCTGGTATCGAGAGTTCAAAAAAATGCTGCGTTAGGCTCCAAAAAAGGAGCGTAGAGCATTTTTACCGCAAATGCAACTCTCGATACCAGAGTTGCTTACGGACGCGGCCAGCCTCAAAAACGTGCTCGTGCACGATTCTCCCATAGGAAACAATGGGGCTGTTTGAGCTGTAAAAAAACCTAACACCTGCAAAAAAAGCAGCGTTCAGCTCCTAACGCAGCCCCATTGTTTCCTATGGGGAAACACTTCCTACGTCTGCACCTAACACTCTAACATGTACCCCGAGTATAAACACCCCTAACCTTACACTTATTAACCCCTAATCTGCCGCCCCCGCTATCGCTGACCCCTGCATATTATTTTTAACCCCTAATCTTCTGCTCCGTACACCGCCGCAACCTACGTTATCCCTATGTACCCCTAATCTGCTGCCCCTAACACCGCCGACCCCTATATTATATTTATTAACCCCTAATCTGCCCCCCTCAACGTCGCCGACACCTGCCTACACTTATTAACCCCTAATCTGCCGAGCGGACCTGAGCGCTACTATAATAAAGTTATTAACCCCTAATCCGCCTCACTAACCCTATAATAAATAGTATTAACCCCTAATCTGCCCTCCCTAACATCGCCGACACCTAACTTCAATTATTAACCCCTAATCTGACGACCGGAGCTCATCGCTACTATAATAAATGGATTAACCCCTAAAGCCAAGTCTAACCCTAACACTAACACCCCCCTAAGTTAAATATAATTTACATCTAACGAAATTAATTAACTCTTATTAAATAAATTATTCCTATTTAAAGCTAAATACTTACCTGTAAAATAAACCCTAATATAGCTACAATATAAATTATAATTATATTATAGCTATTTTAGGATTAATATTTATTTTACAGGCAACTTTGTATTTATTTTAACCAGGTACAATAGCTATTAAATAGTTAAGAACTATTTAATAGTTACCTAGTTAAAATAATAACAAAATTACCTGTAAAATAAGTCCTAACCTAAGTTATAATTAAACCTAACACTACCCTATCAATAAATTAATTAAATAAAATACCTACAATTACCTACAATAAAACCTAACACTACACTATCAATAAATAAATTAAATACAATTTCTACAAATAACTACAATTACATAAACTAACTAAAGTACAAAAAATAAAAAAGAACTAAGTTACAAAAAATAAAAAAATATTTACAAACATAAGAAAAATATTACAACAATTTTAAACTAATTACACCTACTCTAAGCCCCCTAATAAAATAACAAAGACCCCCAAAATAAAAAAATGCCCTACTCTATTCTAAATTAATAGAGTTAAAAGATCTTTTACCTTACCAGCCCTGAACAGGGCCCTTTGCGGGGCATGCCCCAAGAAGTTCAGCTCTTTTGCCTGTAAAAAAAAACATACAATACCCCCCCCCAACATTACAACCCACCACCCACATACCCCTAATCTAACCCAAACCCCCCTTAAATAAACCTAACACTAAGCCCCTGAAGATCTTCCTACCTTGTCTTCACCATCCAGGTATCACCGATCCGTCCTGGCATCCGGTGCTGAAGAGGTCCAGAAGAGGCTCCAAAGTCTTCCTCCTATCCGGCAAGAAGAGGACATCCGGACCGGCAAACATCTTCTCCAAGCGGCATCTTCGATCTTCTTCCATCCGGTGCGGAGCGGGTCCATCTTGAATCAGCCGACGCGGATCCATCCTCTTCTTTCTGTGTCTCCCGACGAATGACGGTTCCTTTAAGGGACGTCATCCAAGATGGCGTCCCTCGAATTCCGATTGGCTGATAGGATTCTATCAGCCAATCGGAATTAAGGTAGGAATATTCTGATTGGCTGATGGAATCAGCCAATCAGAATCAAGTTCAATCCGATTGGCTGATCCAATCAGCCAATCAGATTGAGCTCGCATTCTATTGGCTGTTCCGATCAGTGTTAGGTTTTATTGTAGGTAATTGTAGGTATTTTATTTAATTAATTTATTGATAGGGTAGTGTTAGGTTTAATTATAACTTAGGTTAGGATTTATTTTACAGGTAATTTTGTTATTATTTTAACTAGGTAACCAATAAATAGTTCTTAACTATTTAATAGCTATTGTACCTGGTTAAAATAATTACCAAGTTGCCTGTAAAATAAATATTAATCCTAAAATAGCTACAATATAATTATAATTTATATTGTAGCTATATTAGGGTTTATTTTACAGGTAAGTATTTAGCTTTAAATAGGAATAATTTATTTAATAAGAGTTAATTAATTTCGTTAGATTAAAATTATATTTAACTTAGGGGGGTGTTAGTGTTAGGGTTAGACTTAGCTTTAGGGGTTAATCCATTTATTATAGTAGCGGTGAGCTCCGGTCGTCAGATTAGGGGTTAATAATTGAAGTTAGGTGTCGGCGATGTTAGGGAGGGCAGATTAGGGGTTAATACTATTTATGATAGGGTTAGTGAGGCGGATTAGGGGTTAATAACTTTATTATAGTAGCGCTCAGGTCCGCTCGGCAGATTAGGGGTTAATAAGTGTAGGCAGGTGTCGGCGACGTTGTGGGGGGCAGGTTAGGGGTTAATAAATATAATACAGGGGTCGGCGGGGTTAGGGGGAGCAGATTAGGGGTACATAAGTATAACGTAGGTGGCGGTCGGCAGATTAGGGGTTAAAAAATTTTAATCGAGTGGCGGAGATGTGGGGGGACCTCGGTTTAGGGGTACATAGGTAGTTTATGGGTGTTAGTGTACTTTAGGGTACAGTAGTTAAGAGCTTTATGAACCGGCGTTAGCCCAGAAAGCTCTTAACTCCTGCTATTTTCCGGCGGCTGGAGTTTTGTCGTTAGAGCTCTAACGCTCACTTCAGAAACGACTCTAAATACCGGCGTTAGAAAGATCCCATTGAAAAGATAGGATACGTAAGGGGATCTGCGGTATGGAAAAGTCGCGGCTGAAAAGTGAGCGTTAGACCCTTTCCTGACTGACTCCAAATACCGGCGGTAGCCTAAAACCAGCGTTAGGAGCCTCTAACGCTGGTTTTCACGGCTACCGCCGAACTCTAAATCTAGCCGCCCATTTCTTAACATGCACATAATGTCTCCTCACTGCTGTAACTACATCTTACATGAGTTCTGGCCTGAAGTGGTGTATGAGTGCGCACAGGGCCAGGCCACTCTTCCAAGAGGTAGTTACGTCTGTCACTTTGACATTTGGGTAGCCCTCAGTTTGTTTCTGACACCAAGTCAATAGCTTGTTGGGTCTAATGTCTGACTCTGCAAATTCAAGAAAAAGAAGAAAACAGTTATATAGTTAATAAAGAGTTCTGTAAATGAATGCACAATAAAGTATTACAGTTTTATTACACTCACATACCATGTCTAGAAAGACCTACGGATCTTCTGATGGAGCCAGACCTTTCCAGTGGGAAGCTCTGTAATTCACTGGTTATATATAAATGTTTCACCTGTACAAAAACACACATTAGTAAATAGCTATGTTAGGGAAAATCACAAACACAATAGTAAGTCTGAAAATAGGACAAATATTGCACAACAGCAGACTGCAAACGATTAAATAAACCCGAATTTATGGATCTGAAGTTGAAGAAATGAATCCCTATATAGTTAATAAGTGTTATTTTACTGAAATAGTAGTGAATCCATTGTAGATCTTCACAGCAGAATTGGTAGCAGTTAAAGGAACAGAGTACTATAAAACTGGTTTTAGTTTTAATTTGTTTAGAGTAACTTGTTATACCAGATGCAGAGTTTAAAAGGTTTTCAATATTGAACCTTTAGGTATAATTTTGAATATGAAAAATAAATTTCTGCTAATTGAAATCAAAATCCAATAAATGGGTTTAGCTAGCAGGGAAAGCAGACCTCATTATCTTATCTGTGTAATTATTTACACAAGTCCTCCATCAGCTAATCACAGTATCATATATGTATACACTGTGAACACTTGCATATGCTCAGTAGGAACTGATGCCTCAGAAAGTGTGCATATAAAAAGACTGCACAATTTGATAATAGCAGCAAATAGGAAGGTGTCTTAAAACTGCTGCTCTAAGATTCTGAATCATGTAATCTTAATTTTGACTTAAGTGTCTGTTTGAGCAAATATTTTTAAATTAGACCCCCCTCTCACTCATCAGATAATCCTAAGCAATTTGGACATAAAAAAAATTGTTTAATTGGATTTCGTTTAAAATAATAGATTTTGAAACAAAAACAAAAAAATACATGCATTTCAATTAATCAGATTTCCATAACTATTTTACTTTTGAATTTAAAAAAACAAATACTCTGCTAACTTGGGATTCTTCAAACAAAAACGTTTGAAGTGAATAAAAGTATTAAAAAATGTGTTGAAAATATGAAGGTCAAGAAAACAAATATCTTCTCATGTTACAAAGAAAAATTGCTGCTGGATGTCTCGTTCTTTGGAACTCCCAAGACGCTTTCACAAAGAACAAGTACAGGGAACACTTTCAACATTAGATTTCCATTAGTGGAAGACCTTGCTCTGACTTCTTAAAGAGGCAGCCAACATGGAGGAGAAAGGTTTAAATATGCACTCTCCAGATGGAAATCTAATCAATGTCACTCATATTCCTTGTCTGACAAAAGCGGTTTTCTGAAGTTAAGAAATGCAGAGCAATTTTAAACTCTAAACTAACTTGGCTAGTGGTCATATTTCAAAGAAGTGAAGTCTTAAAAAAGATGTGTTATATATAAAGTAAGATGATATATTATTAACTCAATACTTGCTGGTGGAAAATAGCAGATGAAAGATATAACTTGACTCATTAAAGGGACAGTCTACTCCAAAAAATGTTATTGTTTAAAAAGATAGATAATCCCTTTATTACCCATTCTCCAGTTTTGCACAGCAAACATGGTTATTTTAATATACTTTTAACCTCTGTGATTACATTGTATCTAAGCCTCTTTTGACAGCCCCCTGGTCACATGGCTATTTATTTATTATGTATTGACTTGAATTTTAGCCAATTACTCATAAATAACTCCACGGACGTGAGCACACTGTTATCTATATGGCCCACATGAACTAACAGTCTCCTGTTATGAAAAGCAAATGAAAAAGCATGTGATTAAGAGGCTGTCTGTAGTAGCTTAGAAACAGGTAGAAATTTAGAGGTTTAAATGTTATAAAGATTATTAATATAACAATGTTGGTTGTGCAAAGCTGGGGAATGGGTAGTAAAGGCGTTATCTATCTTTTTAAACAATAACAATTTTGGTGTTGACTGTCCCTTTAACATAGTAAAAGCTGAGAAAGCGGGGGTCATCTAAAATAGTTGTTACAAGACTGCGGTGCTATGTAAACAAAGTATTGTTGTTGGGTTTTGCTTTTCAGCACTGGAGGTTTGATGATCACTGCCCAGAAGTGAAAAGTGCTTAACTCAGGAGTATCTCAGTAACATTTTATTGCTGATGGGACATGGCACTACAAGTTTAGAATTTAAATCACTCAAACTGATATTCCTTTTAGAATCAATGTACTATAAAAAAAGAGGAAGGTAATAATCCACTTTTACCTCTGGGGATACATAAACAGCACAAATACATATTAGGTTTTAACACCATTGCTTAAAAGCATCATAAAAGAACAATCACAAGTGTTAAAGCTTTATTTAATTATACAGAACATTTTCACCCATACAAAGGGTTTAAAAACATAGTTAAGTCAGCACTGGACTGGCAGTGGCCCCTGAGCCAGTTGGGAAGGCATATGTGCATACCTTAAATTCACCAGTTATGTTAAGCTCAGGATTATCAGTGTCTTGCCACTCCAGAACTGACTTTAAAGGGACATTAAAGACTTTGAGACGGTAATATAACATGATAAACTGTATGCATGCATGGATATATATATATATATATATATATATATATATATATATATATATATACACACACACACACACACGCCTGCAATATACTTTCATTATTTATTTTGCTCCCTTTTCCTGTAATTCCATTCTAAAATGTAGAGCTTTTTAGTTGCTGTTAGAAATAGAAATGCAGAATACGGTTATATTCCACACTGCCATTGGCTGCACACTCTAGTGAGCTATTCATAACTGTCCCTAATTGGCCACAGCAAAGAAGGTAACCTAAGTTACAACATGGCAGCAGACATTGTTTTATAGACACTAAAACTTTACACTTATTTTGTCAATATTTAAATAGCTAATGAAACTTTAAAAAAAAAATCATCTACATGTTATTCTCAGACTAATCTTTTCTTTAAATACATCATTCTATCTAGCATTATTTTAGTGTTTAATGTCCCTTTAACTAGTGTTTAACCCCTTTGTGGTGGGTAAAAAAAAAAGTTCTGTTCATAAAATATTTTTTTTGTACCTCACAGGTTAAATGTTAAGTTTACTAGATTATAGGGCAGATAAGCAAGGCCAGCGCTAATACTGCCTTATTGCCTTTGCACACATGGTTACCACCACCCATAGGTAAGCATGGGAAGTTTGTTATAGTACTGGATAAAGAATTAATGACATATTAGGGGAGAGGGAAAACAAACTATGACACAGGACAAAACAATAACTGCTTTGTCTTTTTCACCAGCCATGTGAGATACTAACCTGGTGCGGTCGGACACAGCTGGAATTGAGGTTCGGATATCGAGTGCCCGGATCGATAGTGTACTGGTCAAAGTTTTTGCTGATGTTTTCGGGTGTGGTTTGTGGTAGCAGCCGATACAGACTCTCTCTATCATAAGCAAAATATATCATCAGAAACCAACAAAAGACCAACATTTTGCCTGTAATCTTTACATGACTAAAGTGCGCAGTCAGGTTGTGGTCAGGACTCATGGAATCAGTCGTACAGTCTGGTGCCGGGTGATTTATGTAACAAGTGTATGTTGGTACATTATATGAAGTCATTTCTTTCTTTTATAGACATTTTCCCTAAGGGATTATTTTTTTCCTTTACCACAAAACCAGTAGTGTAACTGTTCATCATAAATGACCTAAAATAACCTTTTCTTTGATTTTTGACCTGCAACGAGCAAACTCTGCAACCACTGACAATGAAGTCAGCAAACAATCAGAGACACATACTTAAAAAGCTCATCTCTGGTTGGAAATATTAGCGTCATATGCCACAAAGTGCTTTAAATCAAATCCCTTGTTCAACATTTAAAGTGAATGTAAATTTTGATGCTAAAGTGTCCGTTTTTTTAAAATTCGATTAAAAACAGGGGCACTTTAATCCATCAAAATTTACATTTCACTCGTGTCGTGAAAAAATACCTTTTAAACTCGACAGCCGCTCCAGCATTAAAATTTACATTCATTTTAAGGGATATACTTGTTAGAAATTGATATTACTTTGTAATCATCCATGGAGATTTTTTAATGGGATATTAAACCCCAATTTTTTACTTTCAGGATTCAGACAGAGCATGCAATTTTAAGCAACTTTCTAATTTTCTTCTATCATTTTTCTTCGTTCTCTTGGTATCTTTATTTGAAAAAGCAGGAATGCAAGCTTAGGAGTTGGCCCATTTTTGGTTCAGTACACTGGGTAGCACTTGCTGATTGGTGGATACATTTAGCCGGCTCCTACGCTTACACTCCTGATTTTCAAATAAAGATACCAAGAGAACAAAGAAAAATTGATAATAGGAGTAAATTAGAAGGTAGCTTAAAATTGCCTGCTCTAGCTGAGTCATGAAATAAAAACTTGGGTTTCATATTCCTTTAAAGTGAAAATGATGCATTCTAAATATATAGAGCATGTCATTTTTGCATTACTGGTGCTAGTTTACTTTGTGTTTAACCTCTGCAAACATTTATTCTATCACCAGCCCTATTTGTAATACATTGGTAGGTCAATAATGCAAAAATTACAGGTGCCAATCAAATGGATATTAAACAGTTTCAGATTGTAGTATAGATTGTTTCATTGTGTGTACTTAAAGGGATACTGAACCCATTTTTTTTTTACTTTTGTGATTCAGATAGAGCATGCAACTTTCTAATTTACTCCTCTTATCAAATTTTCTTCATTCTCTTGGTATCTTTATTTGAAAAGCAAGAATGTAAGTTTAGAAGCCAGCCCATTTTTGGTTAACAACCTGGGTTGTTCTTGCTGATTGGTGGATAAATTCACCAACCAATAAACAAGTGTTGTCAAGGTTATAAACAAAAAAATTGACTGACTCCTTAGCTTAGATTAATGTACAAAGAAACAGGGTAGGGGGGCAGAGTAAATATCGGACAGGTAATTCCAATATATTGCTATACTTGTAAACAGTGAAGAATACAATAATTAATCATTTAAACCTTATTGAAATAGGAATATATACCTGAAGCAGAGACTGGACAAGGAACAAGTAACAAGTAGCAAACTCATTGTAAAAGGGGTTTACAATAGAGTGTAAGAAGTCAAGCTCTGCAATAGGAGGTGAAATTGTACGGAACTCTGCAAAACTAATGGGAAAATAAATGGGCATATCATTCCATTACATTCACACTGTTAAACTTTAATGAGGGATAAAAAGACATCCACGAATGATCATTCATACACAACAACTTTAGCTAAATATACTAACACTTCAACCAGAGGGCGAAAATAGTATATCTCTTGAGAATATTGAGGTGCCAGTACATCAGCCAACAGTGTTATATTTAACTATATAATAAGCCCTTACAATCCGAGGGCTAAATTAACATTTAATTTTAAAGTTCATTTCTGCTGTGCTGAATAGGCAAATAATAATTAAGCTAGAGAATTATATTAAACCATGGTAAGCAAAGTAAAAACACAAAGGAGAGACAAAGCTACTCCTAAGGACCCCTTAGATGCCTTCTTATTCAAATAAAGATTTCAAGAGAATGAAGAAAAATTGATAATAGGAGTAAATTAGAAAGTTACTTAAAACTGCATGCTCTATCTGAATCACAAAAGAAAAAAAATTGGGTTCAGAGTCCCTTAAAGTTTAATGCTGATTTTCTAAATTCCACTAAGTTTCTATAGAGTATTGGGTGCTACCATGTTTTAACTTAAGTTTCCCCATTATCACACTCTCCTACTGAGAATAATTAGGAACATATATAAAACAGGCAATAAAAAGAGACTATCTAAACAAGGCTAGGCGGAAAATAAGATTATCTAACAGGGTTTCCATACAATCTTGTTTGCACAAACTATTTTTGTCTGTCCCTAATTGTTCTCAACAGAAGACAGAAGATAAATAGAAAACTAGTTTAAATATGGTGGTGCCCATTACTTTATAGAAACAATAGTACTTTATAGCAGTGTTTCTTAGCCTTTTTGTAGCAAGTACCCCTAAAGTACCCTTAAGGCATACAATGAGTGCCCCTTACCAAAGCTCTAGGAACCCCCAGGGGTATATGTTCCACAGGGTGAGAAACATGCCTTCATAGAACTGAACCTTTCCATATTTTTAATATTTAATGAACAAATATAATTGTAAAAATACATCTGCATTCTATTCTAAGTCTAATCTTTGCTTTGAATACATCATTATGTCTAGCATGTTTTTATAGTGTAAACTATCCCTTTATTAGGGCATTTAATATTTGCATCAGAATTTCCTATTAAATACTTAATGTAAAAGATTTAATGTAAACCGTAAGTATATTAGTTTATTTATTAGTCTATTTTTTTAACTATTCTTGTTAAGTCAAAATACTCAGTTATATTATTTATTTTTCATCTGTCTAGTTTTATGCATGAATGCAACTATAACCCTGCGTAGCTATATCTGAGCTTTTACATTCAGCATTTAAAGGGACAGTCTGATGCTAAACTGACATGCATTAATTTGTTTGGACATGTAAGTTTCAGTTTTTGTTTTTCGTTTTTTTAAATAAAGAGTAAGAAGATTTTTAGACATACAAAAGTGTAACAATCAAGATATCTATTTGGCTAAAATATTTTAATTTTAAACAAATTCACTTTCAATATGTGTTTAAGCTCTGAAAAAAAGTTAAACCTAAGCTGGACACAGTCAGTGATTGGTGGATACGTACATATGCCACTGGCTATGCATTGCTCCGGTGTGCATGGTTTTTATTGTTTGTTTACCCTAATGCATGGGTTAAACACACAGTAAAAAGAGGATATGTGTAAAAGTTAAATTCTGTAACAGAATAAAGCATTTAATTACATTTTAAGTGACATATGGACCTGTCTCCTGTACGGTGGGTAGCAACCTGGTCTCTCTACACCTCAGACAGAAATGACTATGCTGAGACTTCTAAGGACTCACTGCGCTAGGACGAGAAAGCTGCATATTTTTTACTGAATAATAAAAAGAACAACAAATCATCAAATGGTCTCACCGTTCTGCAATAATCTCCAATGGTGGATTTCCCTGCGCCCAGCTCTTCACCATCCACGCGGTATCAAAAGCAGCCAGGAATCCTCGGGCGCAACCTGTTCCCATTGGCCAGAAAGGCTGCAATAACATTGACAACTTTACTATATAGATAGAAGTGTGTGACAGCGGCCACTAAATATGCAGAAAACCTAAATGAAAAGCACATTAGTGTAAAATACTGTTTTCTTAAAGAGATAGTAAAGTCAACAATGTATAGGATTGCTACAAACATTGTTGCAAATATTGCTGCCAGCGCTGAAGACCTGAGCATGCTCCTGTTCTCCTATGCAGCTACCTAGGTTTACTCTTAAACAAAAGATAAAAGAATTAAAGGGCCATGAAACCCAACATTTTTATTTCATGATTTAAGTAGAACATACCATTTTAAACAACCTTCCAGTTTACTTCTATTATTGTTTTTGCTTCCTTCTCTTGTTATCCTTTGCTGAGAGGTTTATCTAGGTAATATCAGGAGCAGCAAAGAACCTAGGTTCTAGCTGCTGATTGGTGGCTGCATATATATACCAATTGTCATTGGATCACCCATGTGTTCAGTTAGAAACCAGTAGTGCATTGCTGATCCTTCAACAAATGATACCAGAGACTTCCGGTTGGAGGAGGAGCGAGCAAGCTGCTGCAGCTCCAGAGCGTGTCTGCCTCGTGTGCGAGAGACGCTAACTACAGCCCTCCTAACGAGACCCTAGGATCCATTCAAGGGAACCGGGTCAGGATCCGGTGATCAGCGTTCCGGAAAGACACCCAAAGTCCTCTACAGATCCGGAGGTGAAGAGGGGAATGTCCCCGCAGGTTCAAAGAGGAGCAAGCTGAACGGCTCAATACCGCAAAAGGAGAACGGCAGTGAGGAAGCATAAAAGCAACAGCGAGAGGTCCCCTGCATGCTGAGAGGGCAATCACCCCTCCTCGGTCACGCTACATACAATTGGGGGTTTCTTTAAAGGAAAAACCGCTCTCCAGAATACCGCTTTGATTGAGGGAAAGCTAAATCAAGGCAGTTAGAGAGTGGATGTTTTAAGGGCCCCACAAGAAGGAATAATCTGGATTAGGAAGTACATACCAGTTCCAGGTCGTGGAGGTATCCTTCCTTTTTTTTTTGTTGTATCCCTGGAGCTGATAAGGGGAGTGCATATCGTTCTTTCTGGAGGAACAGGTGGTAAGGAAACTTGCACCACCCAGGTAACATTTTTTCTTTGTCTCACTAGTTGACTGGATGCAAAAAGGGTGACTTATTCTTGGATATACAGGGGTAAAGCACTATAAACTTGTTGGGAAGAGAAAGGAAGAAGGAAAGAAAAAAAGGGGGAGGATATGCTGGCTTGAGAAACTGTGCCAATGTAAAATATATGTTTTCCCTGAGACTTTTCTGAGACTCCTGTGGTCTCCTATAGAGAAGCAAAACAGCAGACAGACCAGTATAAGTAGACATTTGCAATTCCCCATTGTGGACATTATATTATGCATATAGACTGGTAAAAAGCTGGAAAAGTGAACTTCGCTTTTATTTGTTATTTCTATTTCTTGTTGTCTCTCCTTTCCCCTTTTTTCTTTTCTTGCTATAGGCCCTCATGTTCATTTAAGGATGGAATGACAAATGATGCTGCAGATTATTTGATTACTTGATGAAAACTAGCAATATTGTTTTCCTTTTTTTTTCTTTTTGTATGATAATAGCATAACCTGAGGTGCTTCATTGAACCTAAGATTGTGTTGAGAGGGTAGATGGGGTACACAAAGTATCTAGAGGGAAATACTACTTCTATAAGCCTAAATATAATTTAACCTTATATTTATATTGTAAATTTATACCTAAGCCTGACACTAACAAAGCGGCTGGGTATATCAAATTAGGTTAAAATGTTGTCTAATATGGTACAAGAGGTACATTGAAATTGTTGAAGTAGTGGGCCACTCCTAGGCTATAAGGTTCAATCATACAAAAATCTTACAGCCAATAAAAACCTGAAGGTATAACAAAAAAAGGTAATCCAAGGCCTAGCAGGGGGTGATGCTCTTTTTAAGATATACACTGCTGCTAAAGTGATACTGTATACAGAATAGAAGGTAGCTGTCTTCCATAAGCATTGTATTATTTTTTGAACACAAAGTTGTTTTCTTTTGGTTTTTATTTTTTTTTATTTTTTTCACAACAGGGGGAGCGCCTGTTTAATCAGAGTCATCACACATAGATTAAAATATTTGAACACAGTAGGGGAGATAGAGTAGGAGAATTCACATGTTGCAAGTCAGGTTCACACATGGATAAATATATATCACAACACAAGAATAAATCTCCAGCTATGGCTGCTAGAAGTAGGGAGAAAAAAAATAAAGGAAGCACCGAAACTGTGTCAGAAGCTATGAATGAGAGCATCAGTCAGTTAGACACACAGGCCTTGATTAAGGTGATGTCAGATGTCTTTGTGCCTCAGTTTGATTTAATTAAATCCGAGATTTCAGGTTTGACAAATGAAGTTAGACAGTTCTCTAAAAGATTAACTGAAGCCGAACAACGCATATCAGATGTGGAGGACAGAGTTGAGAGTCAGGAGTTGAATATTGTTGATATGAAGAGGAACTACGATAGGTTACAACAAAAAGTAGATGATCTAGAAAATCGTGCACGCAGAAACAATATTAAGGTAATAGGGCTATCAGAAAATACACAATATAAGGATCTGAATCTATTCATGTCTGAAATTTTACCAAAACTCCTGGATATGCCCCTTACGGACATACCTCTTACTGTGGAAAGAACGCATAGAATAGGGAATAGAAGGGAAGATAGTAACACTGATAGACCCAGACCGGTAATCACTAGATACTTGAATTTTCAGGACAAGGTAAAATTGTTGCAGTATTTTAGGAAGAAGAGGGATATAACTATAGAAGGTAAAAAAATCCTTATTTTTCAAGATTTCTCAGCAGAGTTATCCAACAAAAGGAGACTAATGTCGCCTTTTTGTACACAACTGATTAATAAAGGATATAGTGCCACACTAATATACCCAGCTAGGATACGAATCCAAGGAACTGAAGGGACAAGATTTTTAGAAAATCCAAGAGAGGCTGAAGTTTTTATAAGAGATGAGGTAATATAATAAAGGTTGAATATAATAAAAAAGGAATTGTTGTATCTAATGAGCAGGTCAGATAAGGAATGTAGAGTTCTTTGGGGAAAGGGGGGGTTAGGGAGGGAAAGGGGGGGGGGTTTATTTTATTTTATTTTTATTTTTTTATTTTTTTCTCTCTTCTCGCTCTCTCTCCTGCCCTTGGCGCAGTTCGCGCGTGGCTGGAAGGTCTAAGATTGAAGAGATCAAATGAATAATCAGTTTAGATGTGTCTCCTGGAATGTGGGCGGCATCACCTCCCCGATAAAGAGAAAGGCAATTCTGACACAACTTAAGAAATTGAAGGCTGATGTAGCCCTCATCCAGGAGACACACCTGAAAGGAGAAGAACTGATTAAACTGAAAGCTGGTTGGGTGGGGGAAATAATTGGAACCCCTTGCTCTAAAAGAAAAAGAGGAGTTGCAATTCTTTTGAATAAAAAACTCCATTATACTATTTTGTCCTCTGAGTTAGACTCAGAAGAAAGATATATGATCTTAAAATTGGAAACTGGGAGAAGAATATTTACTATATGTAATGTCTATGGCCCTAATGATTATAACCCATCATTTTGGATGGAACTTCAATCTCAGTTATTAGAAAAGACAGATGGAGTTCTTATATTAGGCGGGGACTTCAATATGGTGTTTCAAATCCCCTTAGACAGAATTAGAAAAGGGGAGGCCGGGAGGAAAACAAGAAAAGATAAGCTGGAGGCTAAGTTACTGCGTAAATTTATAACTAACCTTAATATAAAAGATGTATGGAGAGAGAGAAACCCGACGGATAGGGAATACACATGTGCCTCTAAGGCTCATATGACGTTCTCTAGGATAGATATGTTCATGACCTCAGAGAGATTAATGGGCCTGGAGCTAGAAGCAGAAATAAGAGACATAGTAATATCAGATCACGCCCCAATAACTCTTAAAATTATTTTGAATAATAATAACTCTCCCATTAGACGATTTAGGTTTCCTAACTATCTGATCAAAGATAGCGGATTTAAAAATATGTTGAAGACAAAATGGCAAGATTTCTACACAAATAATGTAGAATACTTGGAGAAGCCAGAGATATTCTGGGAAGCATCAAAAACGGTAATTCGAGGTGAAGTTATTGCTTTTCTGTGCAAAAAAAAGAAAAAAGAAAAAATCAGAGAAAAATAAATGTTAAAGAGATTGTCTTCAGCATATAATAAATACCTAGATGAACCAAATAGCAGGAATTGGCAGCAGTATGTGGAGGCAAAGGAGGCTAGGGACATCTGGCTTATTAATAAAACTACTCAGGAAGAACTTAGGTTGTCTGCAAAGTTCTATAGACACGGAAATAAATCAGGGAAATTCCTAGCCAACTTGGTTAAGAAAGCAAAAGGACATAGCCATATTGGGTGTATAAATATAAATGGGAAGGTGGAACATAAAACAGAAGATATTTTGAACCTATTTAAAGACTATTATCAAAAGGTTTATAGTGCAGGAGAATTGAACCCTGAAAAAAAGCGAGATTTCTGGGCAAAGATCTTAAAACCCAAGCTTGAGGAAATAGAAAGAAACAAACTTACTGAATCAATCTCAGAAGAAGAGGTTAGTAATTCTATTAAAAACTTAAAAAATAATAAGGCCCCGGGCACAGATTTATTACCCAACGAATATTATAAAATACTTATAGAGGAGGTAGTTCCAAATTTAACCTTACTATTTAATCAATACCTTAAAGAAGGGAAAGAAATGTCATCTCATTTTACGGCATCTTGGACAACGCTAATTTTAAAACCAAATAAAGATCCTACATTGATGGAGTCATATAGGCCCATATCCCTATTAAACTCGGATTATAAAATTTTAACAGGTATCATTGCCAATAGATTTCAGGCAGTATTAAAATCTATAATCCACACTGACCAGACAGGCTTTATGGTAGGAAGGAATTCCGCTTCTAATTTACGTAAACTGTTTTCGGTGTTAGATTCCATAAAAAATGAAAAACATTTACAAAAAGAGAAAAATAAACCCCAAAAAAAAGGGATAGACCTAGCTTAGCTATACTCTCTCTAGATGCACAGAAAGCTTTCGATTCCGTGGAATGGGACCATCTATTTACTTCAATGTCAGAATTTGGGTTTCCAGAAATTATAATTCAGCTAGTTAAAAATATCTATAAAAAACCAGGTACTGCAATTTTGGTAAATGGTCAGATATCTGAAAATCTTTTGCTAGAGAGAGGTACCAGACAGGGATGTCCTCTCTCACCACTTTTATTCAACGTAGTGATAGAGCCCTTAGCCATAATGCTAAGAGAAAAGATACAAGGCATAATGGTGGGCGAATATGAGAGCAAAGTCTCTTTATATGCAGATGATCTATTGCTATATGTTCGTAATCTTAAGGATAATATCCAGCTAGTATTGGAAATAATAGAAGATTTTAGTGCGTTCTCAGGCTATAAGATCAACATAGGTAAATCTGAACTGATGATACTGAGGGAGGATAAAGATTGGAGTCCAGGGAATCATTTCAAGGTAGTTCAAGAGGGTATAAGATATTTAGGCATACTAATCTCAACTCAAGAAGAACTACTATATAGTTTAAATTATATACCCCTGTTCAGGAAAATAAAAGAAGATCTAAAAGCTTGGTCCAAGTTACCACTATCAATTACCGGTAGGGTTAATATATTCAAAATGATAATGTTTCCAAAAATTTTATATCTCATTCAAAATTTGACTATTCTGATCCCAAAGAAAGATTAGAGAGCTTATGGGGGCGGTAAGGCAATTTATATGGAACAACAAGAAACCTAGAATATCTGTGAATAAATTACACCTACAAAGAGATACAGGGGGATTAGCCCTCCCAAACTTGGAACATTATAACTGGGTAATGCTAAGTAGAATAGTAGTAGAATGGATAACCGGGGTTTCGTACTTCACGGTCTCAGAAATCGAAAAGAATTTATGTATGCCACATAATTTAACAAACCTTATACATTGCCCATGGCGAAGTCTGCCGACAAATATAAAAAAAATAACAACTATTGTTAATCCCATAATAGCATGGCAAAAGTTGTGTGTTAATCTGGGGATAGAATATAAGATGTCCAAATATCTTCTAATACAGAATAATCCATCCTTTCCCATGGGTTTTAACTCTCCTTTATTTCAAAGCTGGGGGGCCAAGGGGTTGGAACACATATGGCAAGTATTGGACATAGAAAGAAAGACAGTTAAATCATTTGACTCTTTGAAAACTAATTTTGCAATAGAAAACAGAGATTTTTTTGCCTACCTGCAGGTCAGGCATTATGCCCAACAGCTTATCAAGGATAATGGTTGGAACTGGGGATGGGAGAAAATTGAATCATGGATAAAAATGGTTACGCATGGAATTTACTCAATCTCACCTTGGTATAAACTTTTCTCCATGAAGGAAGGTCAAAAACATTTAGACAACTTAACGAATAAATGGAGACCCTACATCACGGAGATAGATGAGTCTAATGATAAGATAAGAGAGTCAATCGCCCAAGTAGCTAAAATAACAATATCTGAAACTTGGAGAGAGGCCCACTTAAAGTTATTATACCATACTTATTATACACCAGAGAAGGGGGCAAAGTGGGGTAATACCCATTTTAATAGATGTCCTAAATGCAGTCAACCTGCAGCTGATCTAATACACATGGTATGGGAATGCCCCCCAGTTAAACAATTTTGGTTTAAAATTGAGTTCTGGCTACAGAAAATTTTAAGGAGACCCAGTAATTTTAAATTAGAACACATAGTACTCCTATCTAGGAACAAGGAATGGGGGGAAGACTGGAAATTGATAAATATTTCAATACTTGCGGCCAGAAGTATAATCTTTAGACAATGGAAGAATAGCAAAAAACCCAACTTCTCAGAGTGGAAAAATTTCTTGATAAAACAAGCAATTATTGAACAGTTTGATATACAAGAACTGAATGAGCTTACCAGTAGAAAGTATAGGAAGAAATGGGAAAAATTGGTACATTCACTTCCAGATACTATACAGGAACAATTTTGGCATCCTTTTCGGAGATCAGTTGAAAACTAAGGTGAAGCCATAGTGCGGATTGCGCTGGAGCATGGGGAGGGAGAGAAATAATTCCCCCCCCCTTTTTTTTTTTTTTTTTCTTCTGTTTTTGTTTTGGGTAAGGGGTCGAGGGTTTAAGGGAATAAAAAACCTGAATATAAGTACAGAATATATGATGGAAGATGACTTATATTGTACTTAGTATAGATAGATAAAGAGCAGTATGTATGGTAATTACATAAAGGCCTAGGTTAATCTAGGTGAGAATTTGTAAAACACCCTGTGTGGTGAAAATTGGCCCAAATGTGAGGCTGTCTATTGTTTCTTCTTTCTTGTGTTTATACATGGTAAAACACCCTGCGAGGTGAAAGGTAAGCCCATCTGAGAGGCTCTGTATATATATTTTGGGATTATAAATAAAGCTATAAAAAAAAAAAAAAATGATACCAAGTGAATGATGCAAATTTGATAATTGAAGTTAATTGGAAAGTTATTTAAAATTGTATGTTCTACCTAAATCATGAAAGAAAAATTTTGGGTTTCATGTCCCTTTAAGCAAATTTTAGAAGTAAACTGGAAAGTGTTTTTTTGTTTTGTTTTTAATTGTCTAACGCTAAACCATTAAAGTTTAATTTTGACTGTGCCTTTAAAAGGGACATTCCAGACAAACTTGGAATCCACGTGAATGCATTTCAGCTTTGAATATAAGCATTTTTGTAATATACATGTATTAGCAAAAATGCTTCTAATAAAAGCTATAGCTGTTTCAAAAGTGTATTTAAGTATGCACCGTGCACCAGCATTTTAAACACAGCACTTGTTCAGAGAGCATAAGGTGCTTGCACCTCCTAGTAATCACTAAATTTGTTAATGATGACATAAGAGAAGCCCCACTTGCTCTCTGTGCAGCTGCAGTATTTAAAATGCTGGGGCACTGAGAATATCTAGCTATGCTTCACGTTCATGTGCAGAGAAAAATGCTAACACTAAAACAGTGATCATTTATACTAGAAACATTTTGTCAAAACATGTATATTGCAAATATGTTTCAATTCAAAGATATATATTTAATCTATGTACATTTAAATTTTGTCCAGAATGTCCCTTTAAATATATCCCTAGTACATGTATTATCTGGAACTTGCCCAGCACGATAGATTCTCCACTCAAGATCTTTGTTATTCAATCATTTCAAAGACAGTTGTCTTTGCTTATCCACTTACATTAGATGTCGGTTTTAATTTTTCTTTTTAAATAATACCAGATGCCACTTTATGTGTATTAGAAACTGTATGCAAAGCATAAAGGAACAATAAACTCACAATGTAATTCCCCATAACATGTCTAATTATGCAGAATAAAAAAATGCGCAATGCTACCCAGTAATTGCTTGATCACGGAAGAAACATATTATCTATCTTAAAATGGCAGCAGAAGAACAAAGCAACCCCCTTTGTATGTGTTAAACACATAGATTTGCAGGGTCAATATGGATAACATAATATGCTCTAATGAATGAGAGCATGTCATTTTTTTCACTATAGTGCCCCTTTAATTGCAGATATTAATTATACATATATAAACTGAGGTTAATATCCTTTTAAAGGGACATGAAACTCAAAATGTGGCGTTCTTGATTCAGACAGAGCATGCAATTTTAACAACTTTCCAATTTACTTCTATTGTGAAATTTTCTTTGTTCTTTTGAAAAACAGGGAGGTAAGTTCAGTAGTTTATAGTACAGTGGATGCCAGTTTCGAAATTACATACCTGTCATTCCAACATTCAGGAGAAGCTTAGAATACATTTTACATGATATCATCTTGTAAAACACAAATTATAGGGTGAATACGCGTCTGGTCCAAGAAAATGTACGCACCTCCAGTAAGCTGTCGCCAACCAGCGCCACCAAAAGATGGTGCCCATGTCGTTCACGGATGAGGGCTGCGTTTTCAGAAGCATACATTGAGGTAAAGTCAAACATCGCAACATCTGGCTGACCATAATGGTTAATAGCAAAATCTAAAGATGGCAGTTGGTAATTGGTTGCGAAGTCTGCAGCTTCTCTTGCGTACGATTGCAAGTTGTCCTGGTTTACATTTTCTGCGCATAGAAGCATCTCCGCATCAACATAGTCCTGCAGACAGAACAATATTAGTTATAACATACAGTTTGGTTTGCTTTGTAGAAAAATAAAAAAAAACTTTCTTAGACTATTTAATGTGCCTCTATGCACATGCATGCAGACAAATTCACTGTTCATTTTTATTATCAATAACCTTTTAAACACATGACAACATCTTTCCCAAGTGCTTTATAGAGAAACTATAATGAAAGAAATTGCAATTAACTTAAAGAGATACTAAACCAAATGATTCAAATAGAGCAGGCAATTTTAAGCAACTTTCTAGTTTACTCCTATTATCAATTTTTTTTCATTCTCTTGCTATCTTTATTTAAAAAGCAGGAATGTAAAGCTTAGTAGCCGGCCCATTTTTGGTTCAGAACCTGGGTAACGCATGCTTATTGGTGGCTAAATGTAGCCACCAATAAGCAAGCGCTATCCAGGGTGCTGAACTTAAAATTTTCCTATTCTTTACATTTCTGCTTTTTAAATAAAGATAGCGGAGAATGAAGAACAATTGATAATAGGAGTAAATGAGTTGCTTAAAATTGCATGCTCTATCTGAATCATGAAAGAAGAAAAAAATTGGGTTTATTATCCTTTTAACGTGTGTTAAACCTGCAAAGGGATTAAACAAATAGAAAAAGCTCAGATAAGCTTTGGTTGATAAGACATGGCCGATAAGCCAATCAGGAGTGTCAGTCACAATTACCAGACAATCACCAGCAGTACCTTGCTTGGGAGAGCAATTCTTGCAGCTAAGTGGGCTATTTGTATATTCAGACTATATTCATAAAGTTGCACTTTATTCTGTGGTAAATCTCCTCACAACATCCCCTATAGATTGTAATCTCTTTGGTAGATCCCAAAGTTTTATAAGTATACTGATGAATACTTCCTCCAGCTTGCTCCTGTTTGTGTAAAGGGTCTTTTCATATGCAGAGGAAGGGGGATTATCTGCTATTTTTGCTATACAGGCCCTTTCAGTGGGTGTTCCAGCTAACCTTTTCAACAGTGCTAAACTGGGAGCTTCTAAGTAAGTTTTATACTGGATTTTTATATCAGTATCTGTACATATTCTTCTTTATAGTAGTGTATTACATGCAGTTACATGAACATTGGTGTATACTGTCCCTTTAAGTCTCTTTAAACACTAAATGCAGCCTAAATTGTTCAATCTAAAGAAACAGAAACTTATTTAGAAATGAATTTGATCTTTTATAGTTTTAGGTACCTACATTTATAATGACTCCTTTATCCAAAAGGCTCTGTTTTTTTGCCGTCATGACAAAGTAATGTGTGCTGTCCTTGTAGTACACAATATTCTCCAGATCAATTCCTACAATCAGAACAGAACACACGAGTAACTGAACCGTAAGGTTATTTCACGTTTACCATAAATAGCATGAAAAAAAAATCCACAAGAAAGCAGCTTCTGTTTTATGGTGGTATTTCTGATTATAGGGTTGATTTTTAATAGCTGTGTGTTATAATTACTTGTCTTTATATAGCGTCTGAGGCTGTCATGCTGCATTTATAATAAAGCTCACTGGGTTCCCACTACAGTCACTTTATTAAAACTGCGGCATCAAGCAGATGTCAACTGAACTATAATGTTAATGTTGTGGGTGGCAGGGTGGGCCACATACAATGCATGGCAGCAGGTGCACCTACAAATTTATTGAAGCAATATGGAAGTCAAATTAAAAATTTTATGATCCAGATATAGTGTACAAAAAAATAAAATAAAATTCAGTTTTTCTGATAAAATCTTATTTCCATTCCATAGGAACCTACTGAACTATGCACAGGAGGGCGCATGTGTCTTCACACACTAGGGCGTTGATTTATCATGCTATGGTGAACAGGGGCGTACATACGCACCCCTCTCCGCCACAGCTCAACTCATTGCACAATAACGCAATTTTGCACTCTTGGGCCACGCCCCCCCCTGCCTAAGCCAATCACGCGCGGGCAGGAGCTGTCAATCTCCCTGGTCAGATGAAGAGGTTAGGGAAGCAGCGGTCTAATGACCGCTGCTTGATAAATCCCAACTGCAGGTTCTCTTGTGAGAACCTGCAGTCCTAGTGGGGCGAAAGGCTGGCAAAGCCCTTGATAAATCAACCCCTATGTTTTAATAAAAATTACTGAAATGCAACAACATTCAGGATATTTAATCCTCTGAACAACGCATGAAATAACTTAGCCGTATTCATAAACATATATTTGATCACTTTTTAAAAGGAATATGAAACATAAAATGCTTCTTTCATGATTCAGATAGAGCATGCTATTTTAAACAGCTTTCTAATTTACTTCTATTACCAATTTGTCTTTGTTCATTTGCTATTTTCTGTTGAAAAGCAGGGACATATGCTTATTTCTGGAACACTATATAGCAGCAGTATTGAAAGAATCGTATTCATTAGCAAGAGCACTAGATGACAGCTCTATTTCTGGTTATGTAGTGCTCCATATGCCTACCTAGATATCTCTTTAACACTGAACATCATGGGAATGCAGCATATTTGATAATAGAAGTGAATTGGAAACTTTTTTAAAAATTATATGTTCTGTCTAGATCACAAAATAATTTTTTTGTGTTTTATATCCCTTTAAGTATTGTTGATGAAATTGTGTGAAAGCAACTTTTGTTGTAGATTCTTCCATACAGAAGCATAATATGCACTAAATATTCTGTAAATATTCCAATCTAAAATTCACCACACTGGTAGGAAATTGACGAAGTGCTGAGTTTGTGGTACAAAACGCGTAGGTGGTTGGACTTCTTCGGATCTGTTGGCTCTTACTGACAGTGATTATGTACAATAGATGCTTTTAACTCTGTACAATGAAAATTTAGCTTTACTAATTCCTCTCTATTTTGAAGTCTCCTGTATTTATCTGTTGTATTTTGTATACTATAGCATAGATTACAAGTGGAGCGCAAAAATATTAGCACTTTTGTGCATTAAAATTGATTGGGTTCAATCAATAGCCCATATATTTTAGTACTTATATTATTAAGTCCAAAGTTATTTTTCATTGGTCGAGTTATAGTCTAGGGCGCACTAACATCTGCATGCCGGATCGTACACATGCACTAAATCCTCACATAATAGACTTCTACAGGGCAGTGCAGTCAAATTAAAGTCAGATGCCATTTGAGCGCTACAAAGGATACTAAAAGAATGAAGCAGATCTGATAATATAAGGAAATTGGAACATGGTTTAAAATTGTATAGTCTACCTAAATCGTGACACAAACAAGTTAAGTTTTATGTTAATACAGACCTCTCTCTGGTTATTATAATCACCAAAAACAGTATTTACCTTCCCATAACTGTCAATATTTTTTTTTAATCATGATTTACTACAACATTCTTAGCTGTCAGTTCCTGCACCAACAAATCAAATTCCCGTCACCAAATACAGAGAGCGCTGTATGACAGCGCACATCCTAATAAGTAAACATGGTTGTTTTTACAGTGATCTTATACAATGAGGACAAACCTGTTTCTTCCTTCAGGTCTTGAAAGAACTTTTGATTGAAAATAAAGGCAACACCACTGATTTCTTCAACCTTGGCTTCAGCAGTTGTATTTCTATTGATAAAGTTGGCAGTTATGGCAATAGCTAGTTTTCCTCTGAACTCTTTCCTTCGAAATCCTAAAAGAGAAATAGTTTATTGTATTATTTCACACTTAAAGGGATAGAGTCAGGAACTGTTAATACATTGTTAAATAAAGAACTTTCCTAAAGAGACAATAAAATTAAAATAGATTTCCTAATAAAATGTTGATTATACATAAATGAAAATCTTTACAATCCACGCACCCCCCCCCCACACACACACACACATAGCGTTTAGAGAGCATTCTGTAGAATGCAGAACACCACATACTGCAATGTGATTGGTTGATATGTGCAGATGCTGGTTTATATAGAGCCCCTGATTGGTCACAGTAAGGGAAGTACTATAAACAACATTCAAAAGTCTTTTCAAGGCGTGTGTCCCAGGAGTGCAGAACAATGCATGTTTTTCTAATATTAGCACAGGTTTTAAACACTGTTAATACATTTATTTGCACGGCAGTAAATAATTACTAATGTATTAATAAAAAACTCTAATGCATGCAAAATCTTACCGCCTAATGCACCCCAGTGCGAGAATGTTACAGTTAAGAAATGTGATATCAGTTGAGATGTGTAATTAAACAACTTTGCAGTGTACTTTCATTATTTATTGTGCACTCTTTTTATGTAATTTAGCTCTGAAAATTGAGCAATTTCTAAATCCTAGAACTTGAAATGCATCATGCTGACTTATCAAGGCTAACTCTGCTACATGTAGATCACTAATTGGCTTTATCAATTAACAACTGCAAAATAATGTAATAACATTATAACCAAGGAAAGCCTTGTTGTCTGTGGACCAAAGCCCAGATTGGTTCTACCAAATAAGGAAAATGGGTGGAGCTGGGCTAAAAAAAGGATGTTAATTTGTTTTATACAAGTTAAGACTTGGCTGATTTTATATATATATATATATATATATATATATATATATATATATATATATATATATATATATATATATATATATATATATATATATATACACACACACACACACACACATACATACATATACACACACACACACATATATATATATATATATATATATATATATATATATATATATATATATATATATACACACACACACATACATATACATACACACACACACACACATATATAAATATATAGCAAAATAACAGAAAATGTACTGTCCCTTTAACTTATTATAATATAATATTGAGTAAATTAGAGCGACTTATAAATTATATTTTTTCCAATCATTTCCATAAACTAAGTTCCTATAAAAATAAATTTATTTGCCCCCCCCAAGATATAAGCCTTCCAAGTGGATAACAAAACTCAGAGTCTTGCCCCTATAAACAAATACATCTGTGGGATTGTCCCTCTCAGCTAATGGCAATTAATACAGCAATATGTACTTTTAATTAAAGATGTTTACTATTTAAATGTTAGCACCTTTAGCAACTTAATAAATACAGGTGTTGTGATAAGATTAGTGAATACTCAACAAAGCATCAGTGAGACCTTTTGAACACATAGGTTGCCAGTTTGATTACAACTGGCAACTACTTCAGAATTTTCCAATCAGAAGAAGCTTTAGTGAATATCTCAAAGTCATGGGCATCCGCAAGAATGTTTTCAAGCCGTGTATACCATGTCTTGACCATAATAATATCATTCAAATGAAGTTAAATACAATGTATACTTAAATGTTATAGCTCTTAGTAATTGCAACCACACAATTTCCCAAAACGTCGCACAACCCAACTCTAGTATTTGTAATGAAAGGTCTCAAGAATGCGTTGGTTTATTTTTAGTAGCGATGGAACCACAGTTCCTTGCCCATGGTCTATGGGATAGCACATGTTACTTATCATTCAAAAGAGGTGTCTCTCCTCAAATTAAAAGGGACACGAAAGTTAAAATTAAACTTTCACAATTCAGACAGAACATGCCATTTTTAGAGACTTTTCAATTTATGTATATTATCCTTATCCTTTAAAATTGTTTGTTCTAATTCATATAAGAAAAAAATGGGTTTCATGTACCTTTAATACAGAACATTTTCATGCCCCTTTAACTACTACAAAAAGTCAGAAATTGCCACTTTACTATTTAATTGAACTCCTTTGATTGTCTGCTACCCATGCTGCTATGTGAGTTTGTGCAACTTATACACCCTGTGACTCACCACACCCTAAGGTTACACCTTCCTACAAACAGCACTTATAACCTTTCCAAAAAATAAATCCAATGAAACAAACCATGACATGCCTTTCTTATTAACAATAGTAATAATATATAGTAAAATGTATGATGTGCTTGAAACGGATGCTTCAAGTTAACACACTGTAAAACTGGTTACAATTGTACGTCCGATATGACTTATGAAATAAACATTTTGGGTTTTATGTCCCTATGAAGGGACAGTCTACTTGATTTTTTTATTGTTTAAAAACATAGACAACACCTTTACCTACTTATTCCCCAGCTTTGTATAGCCAACATTGTTATATTAATATACTTTACAATCTCTAAATTTGCATGTTTCTAAGCCCCAGCAGGATGACCCTTATCTCAGTGCTTTTTTATCTTACTACATCTTGCACAACAGCTAGATAGTGCTAGTTCATGTGTGCCATATAGATAGCATTGTGCTTACTCCCAGGGATAATGAAAATGGTTATACAAGACCAGCACGGGTTGGCTAAAATGAAAGATTATAAAAAAAAAGCACTAATATAAGGGGCAGTCTGCAGGGCTTAGATACAGGTATATATAGGTAAAAAGTATATTAATATAACAGTGTTGGTTATGCAAAACTAGGTAATGGGTAGCAATTTTCAAGCTGTCTCATTTCTTTTTAGGAATAGTTTGCTGTATGTTGCAAGATAAGTAAACTAAACACAATGATAATACCGGGGAGGACATTTTAGCCATCACAATACTAATTACCCTTGAATAACAACATTAATTAACATACCATACAACTGATGTAACAATGAGCATATTGTCTAATTAGCATACAATACTGTTGCATTCTGTATAGCAACATAGCTGTCTATAACACTTATTAGGTAACTGTTGCACTGATTGCCATACTATTCAACCAATTAGTATACTACAGTGCTAATTAGTAATTTATCAAGAATTATCTTTGATCTCAATGTGTCACCAGTTTGCACAATGCTCCACTACATAGTAAACCATAGTAATACTTAGCTCACTGATCTGCTAATTAGCACAATCTTGTTCCATTAAAACAAAAATAAACAATTTGAGACTGTAGTGTAGAATGTTTCATGATGTGTATTAAAATTAATGCATTATACTTGATTATGTGCCACATAGTGGCATATGAGGAGGCCACTGATTATGTGCTGTATAGTAGCATATGAAATCACTGATTATGTGCTGTATAGTGGCAAATGAGACCACTGATTATGTGCTGTATAGTAGCATATGAAATCACTGATTATGTGCTGTATAGTGGCAAATGAGACCACTGATTATGTGCCGTATAGTAGCATATGAGACCGCTGAGTATGTGCTGTATCGTAGCATATGAGACAACTGATTATGTGCCATATAGTAGCATAGGAGACCACTGATTATGTGCCGTATATAAGCATATGAGACCACTGATTATGTGCTGTATAGTAGCATATGAGACCACTGATTATGTGCCATATAGTAGCATGAGACTACTGAATATGTGCCGTATATTAGCATATGAGACCACTGATTATGTGCTGTATAGTAGCATATGAGACCACTAATTATGTGCCATATAGTAGCATATGAGACCACTGATTATGTGCCGTATATTAGCATTAGAGACCACTAATTATCTGCCGTATAGTAGCATATGAGACCACTAATTATGTGCTGTATAGTAGCATATGAGACCACTAATTATGTGCCACATAGTAGCATATGAGACCACTGATTATGTGCTGTATATTAGCATATGAGCCACTGCTTATGTGCCACATAGTAGCATATGAGACCACTGATTATGTGATGTATAGTAGCATAGGAGATCACTGATTATGTGCTGTATAGTAGCATATGAGACCACTGATTATGTGCTGTATAGTAGCATATGAGACCACTGATTATGTGCTGTATAGTAGCATATGAGAACACTAATTATGTGCTGTATAGTAGCATATGAGACCACTGATAAAGTGCTGTATAGTAGCATATGAGACCACTGATTATGTGCCACATAGTAGCATATGAGACCACTGATTATGTGCTGTATATTAGCATATGAGCCACTGCTTATGTGCCACATAGTAGCATATGAGGCCACTGATTATGTGCTGTATAGTAGCATATGAGACAACTGATTATGTGCTATATAGTAGCATATGAGACCACCGATTATGTGCTGTATAGTAGCATATGAGACCACTGATTATGTGCTGTATAGTAGCATATGAGACCACTGATTATGTGCCACATAGTAGCATATGAGACCACTGATTATGTGCTGTATATTAGCATATGAGCCACTGCTTATGTGCCACATAGTAGCATACGAGGCCACTGATTATGTGCTGTATAGTAGCATATGAGACAACTGATTATGTGCCATATAGTAGCATATGAGACCACTGATTATGTGCTGTATAGTAGCATATGAGACCACTGATTATGTGCTGTATATTAGCATATGAGACCACTGATTATGTGCCATAAACCATCTTCTCTTTATACCTACTATATATTTGGTTTGTTTTTCTTTATTTGAAAACTAGATTTCAGTGTCTCTAACCAGACTAAAGAGCTCACTGTTTTTCTTAAATTAAAGGGATATTAAATACTTTGAGATGATATAAAATGATAAATCATATATATATAAAAAAGTATGCAAAATACTGTCATTATTTATTTTGTCCCCTTTTCCTGTAATTCCATTCTGAAATTGAGAGCTTTTCAGTTCCGGTTAGAAGTGGAAGTGCAGAACACTGTTATCTTCCACAC
Organism: Bombina bombina; assembly: GCF_027579735.1. Lineage (NCBI taxonomy): Eukaryota > Metazoa > Chordata > Amphibia > Anura > Bombinatoridae > Bombina > Bombina bombina. The sequence continues at coordinate 117,258,571 of NC_069505.1, forward strand.
AGCCATTGGCTACACACTTTAGTGACCTATTTATAACTGTATCTAATTGGCTACAACAGAGAAGGTAACCTAAGTTACAACATGGCAGCTCCCATTGTTTTATAGACACTAAAACTTTACAATTATTTTGTCAATATTTAAACAGCTAATGAAAGTTTCAAAAATACAACTACATGTTAATCTCAGACTAATCTTTTCTTTGAATGCATCATTCTATCTAGCATTTATTTAGTGTTTAAGGTCCCTTTCAATAAAATAACAGTAATTTTGAAGCCTAGTTTGCAAGATATCAAAATGGTATTCCATTTAAACAGACCAAATCATATTCTTATTACTCTGATCATGTTGTATTTCTTACCTTCCAACGTGTTTCTACGTCCGTCCGCCCCGATGATCACATCAAACTCATATTCTGATAAGGGGTGATCTTGAGGCAGAAATTCTGCCCTCCAACCAATTTCTAAACAAAGCAGTAAAGAAACAAATAGTTAAAATGTTTACATATAAACACATACGGCTAGATTACGAGTTTTGCGTTAGGGTTAAAAAGCAGCGTTGAGAGGTCCCAACGCTGCTTTTTTTCCTAACGCTGGTATTACGAGTCTTGCAGGTACAGGTGTACCGCTCACTTTTTTGCGTATCCCATATTTTCAATGGGACTTGCATAACGCCGGTATTACGAGTCTTGGAAAAAGTGAGCGGTAGACCCTCTCCAGTCAAGACTCGTACCGCATTTAAAAGTCAGTAGTTAAGAGTTTTATGGGCTAACGCCGTAACATAAAACTCTTAACTAAAGTGCTAAAAAGTAAACTAACACCCATAAACTACCTATTAACCCCTAAACCGAGACCCCCCCCACATCGCAAACACTTAAATAACATTTTTAACCCCTGATCTGTCCAAAACTAAATACTTACCTATAAAATAAACCCTAAGCTAGCTACAATATAACTAATAGTTACATTGTAGCTAGCTTAGGGTTTATTTTTATTTTACAGGCAACTTTGTATTTATTTTAACTAGGTACAATAGTTATTAAATAGTTATTAACTATTTAATAGCTACCTAGCTAAAATAAAGACAAATTTACCTGTAAAATAAAAATAAACCTAAGTTACAATTACACCTAACACTACACTAAAATTAAATTAATTCACTAAACTAACTACAATTAAATACAGTTATCTAAATTACGAGAAAAAAAAAACACTAAATTACAGAAAATAGTAAAATAATTGCAATTTGTTTAAACTAATTACACCTAATCTAATCCCCCTAATAAAATAAAAAATCCCCCCAAAATAATAAAAATTCCTACCCTATACTAAATTACAAACAGCCCTTAAAAGGGCCTTTTGCGGGGCATTGCCCCAAAGTAATCAGCTCTTTTACCTGTAAAAAAAAATACAATACCCCCCCAACATTAAAACCCACCACCCACACACCCAACTCTACTCTAAAACCCACCCAATCCCTCCTTAGTAAAACCTAACACTAACCCCTTGAAGATCACCTTACCGGGAGACGTCTTCACCCAACCGGGCAGAAGTGGTCCTCCAGACGGGCAGAAGTCTTCATCCTATCCGGGCAGAAGAGGTCCTCCAGACGGCCAGAAGTCTTCATCCAGACGGCATCTTCTATCTTCATCCATCCGGAGCGGAGCGGGTCCATCTTCAAGATATCCGACGCGGAGCATCCTCTTCCTTCCGACGACTAACACTAAATGACGGTACCTTTAAGTGACATCATCCAAGATGGCGTCCCTTCAATTCCGATTGGCTGATAGAATTCTATCAGCCAATTGGAATTAAGGTAGAAAAAAATCCTATTGGCTGATCCAATCAGCCAATAGGATTGAGCTTGCATTCTTTTGGCTGTTCCAATCAGCCAATAGAATGCGAGCTCAATCCTATCCTTCAAGGTAAAAGAGCTGATTACTTTGGGGCAATGCCCTGCAAAAGGCCCTTTTAAGGGATATTCGTAATTTAGTATAGGGTAGGGCTTTTTATTATTTTGTGGGGCTTTTTTATTTTATTAGGGGGATTAGATTAGGTGTAATTAGTTTAAAAAAATTGTAATTATTTTATTATTTTCTGTAATTTAGTGGGGTTTTTTCTTTCCATAATTTAGATAATTGTATTTAATTGTAGTTAGTTTAGGGAATTAATTTAATTATAGTGTAGTGTAGGTGTAATTGTAACTTAGGTTTATTTTTATTTTACAGGTAAATTTGTTTTTATTTTAGCTAGGTAGCTATTAAATAGTTAATAACTATTTAATAACTATTGTACCTAGTTAAAATAAATACAAAAGTTGCCTGTACAATAAAAATAAACCCTAAGATAGCTACAATGTAACTATTAGTTATATTGTGGCTAGCTTAGGGTTTATTTTATAGGTAAGTATTTAGTTTTAAATAGGAATAATTTAGTTAATTAAAGTTATTTTATTTAGATTATTTTAAATTATATTTAAGTTAGGGGGGTTAGGTTTAGGGTTAGACTTAGGTTTAGGGGTTAATATATTTATTATAGTGGCAGATTAGGAGTTAATAAGTGTAGTTAGGTGGCGGCGACATTTGGGGAGGCAGATTAGGGGTTAATAAATATAATGTAGGGTTTGGCGATGTTGGGGGCAGCAGATTAGGGGTTCATAAGTATAATGTAGGTGGCGGCGGTGTCTGGAGCGGCAGATTAGGGGTTAATAAATATAAAGCAGATGTCGGCAGCAGATTAGGGGTTAATAAGTGTAAGATTAGGGGTGTTTAGACTCGGGGTTCATGTTAGGGTGTTAGGTGTAGACATAACAAGTATTTCCCCATAGGAATCAATGGGGCTGCGTTAGGAGCTGAATGCTACTTTTTTGCAGGGTTTTTTTCAGCCCGAATCTGCCCCATTGATTCCTATGGGGAAATGGTGCACGAGCACGTTTAGCCAGCTCACCGCTACTGTAAGCAGCGCTGGTATCGAGATGAGATGTGGAGCAAAATTTTGCTCTTCGCTCACTTTTCTGCGGCTAACGCAGAGTTTGTAAAAACCCGTAATACCAGCGCTGTCTGTAAGTGAGCGGAGAGCTGAAACTGCTCGTTAGCCCCGCAAGCCTTACCGACAAAAACTCGTAATCTAGCCGATAGGTAGAGAGGCTTACATTAATACGTATAAGTAACCTTAGTAAGTTATTATGCAAGCTGTTTAACGGAAATTCATTTTCAAATCCCGTTTAAAAAAAGAGCCAGGTGATTAAAGAAGTATATTTATTTTGTAACACATCTTTCTTATATTAAGTGAGCAAAACTTTATGAGCAATGTAATTATGCTCTTCTAAGCCCCCCCCCCATTATGTGGAATAAAATTTCTCTTCAACTCAATGTCATTCTTCCATTGAGTTATTTTTATTTAACCTTTGCATGCATGTTTGCAGTGCATGTGCACTATCATTTAACCTGTGCATGCATGTTTGCAATGCATGTGCAATACAGGGAGTGCAGAATTATTAGGCAAATGAGTATTTTGACCACATCATCCTCTTTATGCATGTTGTCTTACTCCAAGCTGTATAGGCTCAAAAGCCTACTACCAATTAAGCATATTAGGTGATGTGCATCTCTGTAATGAGAAGGGGTGTGGTCTAATGACATCAACACCCTATATCAGGTGTGCATAATTATTAGGCAACTTCCTTTCCTTTGGCAAAATGGGTCAAAAGAAGGACTTGACAGGCTCAGAAAAGTCAAAAATAGTGAGATATCTTGCAGAGGGATGCAGCACTCTTAAAATTGCAAAGCTTCTGAAGCGTGATCAACGAACAATCAAGCGTTTCATTCAAAATAGTCAACAGGGTCGCAAGAAGCGTGTGGAAAAACCAAGGCGCAAAATAACTGCCCATGAACTGAGAAAAGTCAAGCGTGCAGCTGCCAAGATGCCACTTGCCACCAGTTTGGCCATATTTCAGAGCTGCAACATCACTGGAGTGCCCAAAAGCACAACGTGTGCAATACTCAGAGACATGGCCAAGGTAAGAAAGGCTGAAAGACGACCACCACTGAACAAGACACACAAGCTGAAACGTCAAGACTGGGCCAAGAAATATCTCAAGACTGATTTTTCGAAGGTTTTATGGACTGATGAAATGAGAGTGAGTCTTGATGGGCCAGATGGATGGGCCCGTGGCTGGATTGGTAAAGGGCAGAGAGCTCCAGTCCGACTCAGACGCCAGCAAGGTGGAGGTGGAGTACTGGTTTGGGCTGGTATCATCAAAGATGAGCTTGTGGGGCCTTTTCAGGTTGAGGATGGAGTCAAGCTCAACTCCCAGTCCTACTGCCAGTTTCTGGAAGACACCTTCTTCAAGCAGTGGTACAGGAAGAAGTCTGCATCCTTCAAGAAAAACATGATTTTCATGCAGGACAATGCTCCATCACACGCGTCCAAGTACTCCACAGCGTGGCTGGCAAGAAAGGGTATAAAAGAAGAAAATCTAATGACATGGCCTCCTTGTTCACCTGATCTGAACCCCATTGAGAACCTGTGGTCCATCATCAAATGTGAGATTTACAAGGAGGGAAAACAGTACACCTCTCTGAACAGTGTCTGGGAGGCTGTGGTTGCTGCTGCACGCAATGTTGATGGTGAACAGATCAAAACACTGACAGAATCCATGGATGGCAGGCTTTTGAGTGTCCTTGCAAAGAAAGGTGGCTATATTGGTCACTGATTTGTTTTTGTTTTGTTTTTGAATGTCAGAAATGTATATTTGTGAATGTTGAGATGTTATATTGGTTTCACTGGTAAAAATAAATAATTGAAATGGGTATATATTTGTTTTTTGTTAAGTTGCCTAATAATTATGCACAGTAATAGTCACCTGCACACAGATATCCCCCTAAAATAGCTATAACTAAAAACAAACTAAAAACTACTTCCAAAACTATTCAGCTTTGATATTAATGAGTTTTTTGGGTTCATTGAGAACATGGTTGTTGTTCAATAATAAAATTAATCCTCAAAAATACAACTTGCCTAATAATTCTGCACTCCCTGTATATTTAAACCTGTGCATGCACGTGCAATATATTTAAACCTGTGCATGCATGTTTGCAATCCATGTGAAATATCTTTAAACCTGTGCATGCATGTTTGCAATCCATGTGCAATATATTTAAACCTGTGCATGCATGTTTGCAATCCATGTGCAATATATTTAAACCTGTGCATGCATGTTTGCAATCCATGTGCAATATATTTAAACCTGTGCATGCATGTTTGCAATCCATGTGCAATATATTTAAACCTGTGCATGCATGTTTGCAATCCATGTGCAATATCTTTAAACCTGTGCATGCATGTTTGCAATCCATGTGCAATATGTTTAAACCTGTGCATGAATGTTTGCAATGCATGTGCAATTTCTTGCCAATAATGATGTGAAGAAGCATGTTGCACATGCACAGCAGCAGTCTCCATAGAGCAACAAGCAGGGTCAAGAGCTTGTTTTAGATAAAGGCTTTGTGGGAAAAGGACATTTAAAGGGACACTAAAAAGTTAACATTTATTATTCAGACCAAACATGCAATCTAAAAAATAAATACAAATATACAATTTACTTCCATTATAAAAATGTGCACAGTCTTTTCATATGCACACTTTCTGAGGAACCAGCTCTTACTGAGCATGTGCAGGAATTCACATTATATATACACTAGTTGATAAGCCTATGTTTTGAAAATGCAACCACCCAAGCTACAAAAAATAAAAATACTGAAAAAATAAACAAAGCTATCAATAATAATAAAATTAAACCTAAACTAATACCCCTATAAAAATAAAAAATCCCCCCCCAAAATAAAAACACCCCCTAATCTAATACTAAACTACAAATAGCCCTTAAAATGGCTTTTTGTAGGGCATTGCCCTAAGTTTAACAGCTCTTTTACATTAAAAATAAACAAAGTGCAGTAAAGAACCCGCCCAAATAATAAAAAAAAAAACACCAATAAACCTAAACTACCCATTGCCCATAAAGGGGCATTTGTATGGGGATTGCCCTTAAAAGGACATTCAGCTCTTTTTCACTGCCCTTAAAAATTTCTTTTGAAATTTGCCCAAAAAAACCCTAATCTAAAAAAACAACCCCCCCCCAAAAAAACTAAAAAAAACCCTATCACTAAAGCCCCAAATAGGTACTAACTGTTTCAGAAGTCTGGCGGAGAAGGTCTTCTTCCAGGCAGGTCCATCATCTTCATCCACAGCGAAGGTGGCGCGGAGCAGAGGTCCAGAGAGATCTTCCCAGATGTGGTGATCCTAAGATGTGGTGATCCTATTGGCTTTTCAAATCAGCCAATAAGATTTCAGTAGCTCTCATCCTATTGGCTGATTTTGAAAATTTCAGCCAATAGGAATTCAAGGTATCCCAATAAATATGGGGTACCTTGAATTCAATCTTCAGTGTGTGGTGGACGATTGCATGAAGAGGAACCTCCACGCCATCACCGAGGACCGTCGCCGCTGAGGAGCACCACCGCCGCCAATGACTACCGCAGAGGATTGCCACTTCTGGGAAGACCACTCCGGACCTCCGAGGAGCGCTGCCTTTGCTGTTGCTGAAGATGATGGACCCGCCTGGAAGAAGACCTTCTTTAGTGTTATGTTTTTTTAAAAAATTTTTTTGGGGGGTTTGTTTTTTTAGATTAGGGTTTTTTTGGGCAAATTTCAAGAGCTGAATGCCCTTTTAAGGGCAGTGAAAAAGAGCTGAATGCCCTTGCAAATGCCCCTTTAGAGGCAATGGGTAGTTTAGGTTTATTAGTGTTAGTTTTTTTTTTATTTGGGGGGGTTTGGTGGGTGGGGGGTTTTACTGTTAGGGGGGGGCATTGTTTATTTGTAATGTAAAAGAGCTGTTAAAATTAGGGCAATGCCCTACAAAAAACCCTTTTACGGGCTATTGGTAGTTTAGCATTAGATTAGGGGGTGTTTTCATTTGGGGGGGGGCTTTTTTATTTTCATAGGTATTAGGTTTTTTTGTTTGTTTGTTTTTTTGCATAGTGTTGTTTATTAATTTTTGTAATGTTAGCATTTTTTTATTTTCTGTAATTAGATTAATGTATTTTTATTGTAATGTAGTAATTAATTTTTATTGTCATTAAGGGGTTAATTAAGGGGGTGTTAGGTTAGGGGGCTTAGTCATTAAATTAGTTTTTTGCTTTGTATGGGTTGGCGGTGTTGGAGATAATAGGTAAATTAGGTTTAATGAGTTGTGGGGGGGTTGGCGGTTTAGGGGTTAATAGATGTATTATGTAGTTTGCGATGTTGGGGTTTGCAGATTTAGGGGTTAATAATTATATTAGGTAGTTGTTTTTTTCTTAAAGGGACACTGAACCCAAATTTTTTTCTTTTGTGATTCAGATAGAGCATGAAATTTTAAGCAATTTTCTAATTCACTCCTATTATCAAATTTTCTTCATTCTCTTTGTATCTTTATTTGAAATGCAAGAATGTAAGTTTAGATGCCGGCCCATTTTTGGTGAACAACCGGGGTTGTTCTTGCTGATTGGTGGATAAATTCATCCACCAATAAAAAGGTGCTGTCCAGAGTTCTAAATCAAAAAAGACGCTTAGATGCCTTCTTTTTGAAATAAAGATAGCAAGTGAATGAAGAAAAGTTGATAATGGAAGGGTGGTGAAAGAATCCACCTGCATCCAGGTGAATTCTTTTGGCTGCGCACACAGCCAACATTCTGTTGGCTGCTTCGTGCTGCCAACATTCCTTTGAGGATGCATGCGCAACTGCCAACGGACGCGTTACAAATGCAATTATAGTATAGATATGCATTTGTTATTGGTTGTCACATGATAAGGGGGTAGGAAAAATGGAAGTAACTTAGAAATTTGTCATTGTCTTTTTATTATGCATATGTTTATGATTATGCAATTCTACTGTGGTCCTATAATAGGGAACAGTGTCCAAAATAGTAAATGGCTTGAGTGACACTACAGTAGGAATAAAATGCTTTAGACTGGGGTATCTAGACAGCTAGGCTTGTGTAAGAGAATTAGACTGAATGCTAAAAGGTACTTTCAGGGAAACCTTTAAAACAAAAGCAGATCACAATTTGGTATGATCATTTAAAACAGGTACATTGTTAATATTCCTTGTCACTTTAAGAGTATTAAATATACTGTATGTTTGTTTATTTGTAATGAGAGCAAGCACTGCTGTCAGGAAGAATATATACTAGCATAACATGGTAGTGATTAATGTAGGGACACCTCCAGTGCTACGGTCAGTGTGTGCCAGCTGCCAGGCTTTCTTTTTAAGCCCTGATAACAGTGTGTCTTATTTACATTTTCGCAGCACTCAGCGTCCTTAAAAATGTTATCAAATTCCTTTTTGTCATCACTATCTGATCCTCCCGAAACCCCAGAAACGTTCTTCCCTAGGTCCATGTAAAATTATCTCTCTAAACGGTATGAGTGGGAGATGGCATATTCACAATGATTATCCAGGCACACACTGGCAGACATAGCGAGACACGGCTCTTCATGCCAACACATACTTCTAAATGTATTAGGTTAGTGACTCGAGCACAAATAATATCATTACTGTCCAATGCTTAAAGTGATGGTAAACTGTAGCATTTTTGAAACACTTGTCTGCATGTAAGGAGTGAAATAAAGTTCATGCATGATTTTTAATTAAACATGCGCAAATATATACCTTTAGTTTAGGTCATTTCTACTAACAACCCCTCCTCCGGCCACCCTCTGCAAAGCTAATTTTTGTTCACAAGGTGTTATTTCAACCTCTTCTCCAATAGCTGTGCTAGTCACAGGACAGTATAAGTGAGCCAATCAGGAATAGCATATCCCTTTATTCACCAATAACTGGGCATCTCTTGCTTAGAACCAGCATAAGGACACATCTGATGCATTATTTTTTTTTTACTTTTTTTGCAGGGTTAAACATTAACCAAGGAGCATTTCTGTAATAAAATCATCTAACAAGTCAATTCTATTATTACATTACAACGTACCTTTAATTTACCACATTTTTAATTCTAGGTTTCACATCTATAGCTAATAAACCAGAAGATAAAATGATTGGTAATATCTTTGTATTTATATTTTCTAAATTAAATTACTTCGATTCTCTTGATCTTCGGGTGGCTCCAGTAGTTTAACGAATTCCACATTCACATGAATTTCTATTCCGTGCAAAAGGGCGATCTTAAAAAGCATAAGCTGGAGCTGCCAGATACCTAGAAGAAATAATGATATAAAATGAGATTACCCAAGTGAGATGTAGAAATATCAAATATGACCCTTCCAGACACTGCTCACACTAATAAAGCTTGTGTCTCATACATTAATGAACTAACAGATATATAAATCCAGTTAAAGGGGCATATGAGGTTATAACATGCTAGGGAGATTAAAGGGATAGTTTAGTCAAAATAACTTTCATGATTCCGAGCATGTAATGTCTCACCCTAACAAATCAGAGCATGTAATGTCTCACCCTAACAAATCAGAGCATGTAATGTCTCACCCTAACAAATCAGAGCATGTAATGTGTCACCCTAACAAATCAGAGCATGTAATGTCTCACCCTAACAAATCAGAGCATGTAATGTCTCACCGTAACAAATCAGAGCATGTAATGTCTCACCCTAACAAATCAGAGCATGTAATGTCTCACCCTAACAAATCAGAGCATGTAATGTCTCACCCTAACAAATCAGAGCATGTAATGTCTCACCCTAACAAATCAGAGCATGTAATGTCTCACCCTAACAAATCAGAGCATGTAATGTCTCACCCTAACAAATCAGAGCATGTAATGTCTCACCCTAACAAATCAGAGCATGTAATGTCTCACCGTAACAAATCAGAGCATGTAATGTCTCACCCTAACAAATCAGAGCATGTAATGTCTCACCCTAACAAATCAGAGCATGTAATGTCTCACCCTAACAAATCAGAGCATGTAATGTCTCACCCTAACAAATCAGAGCATGTAATGTCTCACCCTAACAAATCAGAGCAAGTAATGTCTCACCCTAACAAATCAGAGCATGTAATGTCTCCCCCTAACAAATCAGAGCATGTAATGTCTCCCCCTAACAAATCAGTGCATGTAATGTCTCACCGTAACAAATCAGAGCACGTACTGTCTCACCCTAACAAATCATAGCATGTAATGTCTCACCCTAACAAATCAGAGCATGTAATGTCTCACCGTAACAAATCAGAGCATGTAATGTCTCACCGTAACAAATCAGAGCATGTAATGTCTCACCCTAACAAATCAGAGCATGTAATGTCTCACCCTAACAAATCAGAGCATGTAATGTCTCACCGTAACAAATCAGAGCATGTAATGTCTCACCCTAACAAATCAGTGCATGTAATGTCTCACCCTAACAAATCATAGCATGTAATGTCTCACCCTAACAAATCAGAGCATGTAATGTCTCACCGTAACAAATCAGAGCATGTAATGTCTCACCCTAACAAATCAGAGCATGTAATGTCTCCCCCTAACAAATCAGAGCATGTAATGTCTCCCCCTAACAAATCAGAGCATGTAATGTCTCACCGTAACAAATCAGAGCATGTAATGTCTCACCGTAACAAATCAGAGCATGTAATGTCTCACCGTAACAAATCAGAGCATGTAATGTCTCACAGTAACAAATCAGAGCATGTAATGTCTCACCCTAACAAATCAGAGCATGTAATGTCTCACCCTAACAAATCAGAGCATGTAATGTCTCACCCTAACAAATCAGAGCATGTAATGTCTCACCCTAACAAATCAGAGCATGTAATGTCTCACCCTAACAAATCAGAGCATGTAATGTCTCACCCTAACAATTCAGAGCATGTAATGTCTCACCCTAACAACTCAGAGCATGTAATGTCTCACCCTAACAAATCAGAGCATGTAATGTCTCACCCTAACAACTCAGAGCGTGTAATGTCTCACCCTAACAAATCAGAGCATGTAATGTCTCACCCTAACAAATCAGAGCACGTACTGTCTCACCCTAACAAATCAGAGAATGTAATGTCTCACCCTAACAAATCAGAGCACGTACTGTCTCACCCTAACAAATCAGAGCATGTACTCTCTCACCCTAACAAATCAGAGCATGTAATGTCTCACCCTAACAAATCAGAGCATGTGATGTCTCACCCTAACAATTCAGAGCATGTGATGTCTCACCCTAACAAATCAGAGCATGCAATGTCTCACCCTAACAAATCAGAGCATGTAATGTCTCACCCTAACAACTCAGAGCATGTAATGTCTCACCCTAACAAATCAGAGCATGTAATGTCTCAACCTAACAAATCAGAGCATGTAATGTCTCACCCTAACAAATCAGAGCATGTAATGTCTCACCCTATTAATCAGAGCATGTAATGTCTCACCCTAACAAATCAGAGCATGTAATGTCTCACCCTAACAAATCAGAGCATGTAATGTCTCACCCTAACAAATCAGAGCGTGTAATGTCTCACCCTAACAAATCAGAGCATGTACTGTCTCACCCTAACAAATCAGAGCATGTAATGTCTCACCCTAACAACTCAGAGCATGTAATGTCTCACCGTAACAAATCAGAGCATGTAATGTCTCACCGTAACAAATCAGAGCATGTAATGTCTCACCCTAACAAATCAGAGCATGTAATGTCTCCCCCTAACAACTCAGAGCATGTAATGTCTCACCGTAACAAATCAGAGCATGTAATGTCTCACCCTAACAAATCAGAGCATGTAATGTCTCACCGTAACAAATCAGAGCATGTAATGTCTCACCCTAACAAATCAGAGCATGTAATGTCTCACCCTAACAAATCAGAGCATGTAATGTCTCACCCTAACAAATCAGAGCATGTAATGTCTCCCCCTAACAAATCAGAGCATGTAATGTCTCCCCCTAACAACTCAGAGCATGTAATGTCTCACCGTAACAAATCAGAGCATGTAATGTCTCACCCTAACAAATCAGAGCATGTAATGTCTCACCGTAACAAATCAGAGCATGTAATGTCTCACCCTAACAAATCAGAGCATGTAATGTCTCACCCTAACAAATCAGTGCATGTAATGTCTCCCCCTAACAACTCAGTGCATGTAATGTCTCACCCTAACAACTCAGAGCATGTAATGTCTCCCCCTAACAAATCAGTGCATGTAATGTCTCCCCCTAACAAATCAGTGCATGTAATGTCTCCCCCTAACAAATCAGTGCATGTAATGTCTCCCCCTAACAAATCAGTGCATGTAATGTCTCCCCCTAACAAATCAGTGCATGTAATGTCTCCCCCTAACAAATCAGTGCATGTAATGTCTCCCCCTAACAAATCAGTGCATGTAATGTCTCCCCCTAACAAATCAGAGCACGTAATGTCTCCCCCTAACAACTCAGAGCATGTAATGTCTCACCGTAACAAATCATAGCATGTAATGTCTCACCGTAACAAATCAGTGCATGTAATGTCTCACCCTAACAAATCAGAGCATGTAATGTCTCACCCTAACAAATCAGTGCATGTAATGTCTCACCCTAACAAATCAGTGCATGTAATGTCTCACCCTAACAAATCAGTGCATGTAATGTCTCCCCCTAACAAATCAGTGCATGTAATGTCTCCCCCTAACAAATCAGAGCACGTAATGTCTCCCCCTAACAACTCAGAGCATGTAATGTAATCTAAAACTTTGGGGCTTGGCTAGGAGTCTGCAAATCAGCAAAATGTTATTTAAAAATAAGCAAAAACTATATATTGTTATAAAAACACTCTCAGATGGGCAATATAAATGGATCATCTACAAAACATTTATGCAAAGAAAAATCTATTGTACATTGTCCCTCTAATCCGCACAAAGGGGTAAACACAAAGGTAAAGTGTCGCTCAGGAGACACAAGCTGAGTAGGAGTCGCAGTTGCTTGCATCCAACAATGACCATTGAGGTGGTTTAAAGGGATACTGAACCAATTTTTCAATTTTAAACAACTTTCTAATTTACTTCTATTATCACATTTTCTTTGTTCTCCTGGTATCTTTATTTGAAAAAGCAGGAATGTAAGCTTACAAGCTGTCCCATCTTTGGTATCGCTTTTTGATTAGTGGCTAAATGTAGCCACCAATCAGCAGGCACTACCCAGATGCTAAACCAAAGATTGGCCGGTTTGTAAGCATACATTCCTGGTTTTTCAAATAAAGATACCTAAATAACAAAGGAAAATTGATAATACGAGTAAATTAGAAAGTTGCTTAAACTTGCACGTTCTGTCTGAATCATGAAAGAAAAAAAATTGGGTTCACTATCCCTTTAACCTGTGTGTTTAACCCTTTTGCAAAAATGTCTCACCCTAATCAGAGAATGTAATTTACGTACCACTTTGTTCCTTTATTATGGGCATTAACCACTTAATGGCAGCAACATACCCTTAGACATGCGTGTGTTGTTATGTGTACTATTATAACATGAGTAGACATTGGGGCCGGTTTCTCAATGTCTGGCGGACATAATCCGCTGTAGCATATCATGTCCACCAGACATCGCTGAATGCAGACTGTCGGCATTTAACATTGCACAAGCAGTTCTGGTGAATTGCTTGTGCAATGCCGCCCCCTGCAGATTCGCTAGCAGGGGGTGTCAATCAACCCGATGGTAAATGATCGGGTGGATTGCTGTCCGCAGCCTCAGAGGAGGCGTATGAGTTAAGGAGAAGTGGAAACAGGGGCATCAGTGGCCATTCGGCCCTTGATAAATCGGCCCCATAGTATGAATTTGTACGGATCACATGAATCTTAAGACCGCTGATCCTTAACTGGTCCGCTGCCTCTAAGGCTGCGGACATCAATCTGCCCGATCCTATACGATCGGGTTGATTGACACCCCCTGTTAGCGGCCGATTAGCCGCGAATCTGCAGGGGGAGGCATTGCATAAGCAGTTCACTAGAACTGCTTGTGCATTATTAAATGCTGACAGCGTATGCTACAGCTGATCATGTCCGCCAGACATTGGTAAATCGGTCCTATGTCTACTCATGTTATAATGGTTCTCATAGCTACACACACGTCTGAGGGACGGCTTAGAAGTGACATCACCATAGCTGTAAGAAGCTGCATTTCTACAACAAACCAGTCAGTCGAGTTCAGTAAAAACTACTCTCAGTTTCATGGGCTTTACAACAAACAAGATCCCTTTCATGAATATATTAAATGACTTTGCTACTGAATATATTTATGAACAGTCTTAAGATTTGACAGTTTAAAGAGACCTAAAAAACCCAAAACAATGATTTCATTATTCAGAGAGAGAATACAATTAAAAAAAAAAAAAATTCAATGTGTTTCTATTATCAAATTTGCTTCATTCTCATTTTATTCTTTGTTGAAAAGATATCTATATAGGTAGCGTGTGCATGTCTGGAACACTATATGACAGGAAAAGGGCTGCCATCTAGTGTTTAACTACTGCCATATAGTGTTGCACCTTCCTAAGCTTTACATCCCTGCTTGTCTACAATATAACAAGAGAATGTAACAAATTTGATAATAAAAGTAAACCGGAAAGTTGTTTTAAATTGTATGTTCTACCTAAATCATGAAAGAAACATTTGCGTTTTATGTCCATTTAAGGACTTCATGCATACAAAAGAAATTATAATCAGCAATTAAGCACTGCATTGCAAAAGAAACGTTTTAAAATACGTTATGTCATTTTATCAGTAGAATTTACAAGGTTTTGGAAATCAGAAGCATTTTGAAAAGCCAGGTTGAATCCTTGTCTATTTTGCTGTGGCCACTTAGGTACAGAAGTATAAAATAATTTGTACTCTAAGATAACCAATCACTGTGCATAATGTTGCAGGCTTAGATAAATGTCCCCATACTTAAAAGGACAGTACAATCAAAATTAGATTTTCATGATTCAGATAGAGCATGCAATTTCAAACAACTTTCCAATGTATGTCAGTTAGCTAATTTGCTTCATACTCTTGGCATTCTTTCTTTAAAAAGCATACCTAGATATGCTTTGGAGCAGCAATACACTGCTGGAATTGGTAGCTGCACTTATTTGCCTCTTGTCTTACTACTCCCAGTAATGCATTCAACAAAGGATACCAAGAGAATGAAGCAAATTTGACAATAGAAGAAAACTTGAAAGTTTTTTGTTTTTCAATTGTATGCGCTGAGTCCTAAATTAAAAAAAATTGGGTTTAATGTTTCTTTAAATATAATGGAACAACATTCCAATTTACTTCTATTTATTTAATTTGCTTCATTTTTCAGATATCCTATGTTGATGAAATAGCAATGCAAATGGGTGAGCCAATCACACGAGGCATCTATGTGCAGCCACCAATCAGCAGCTAATGAGCCTTTTCAACAAAGTATATCAAGAGAATAAAGCATATTAGATAATAGAAGTACATTGGAAATTTGATTAAAAACAAAATTTATGCTTACTTGATAAATTTCTTTCTCATGTGGTGTATCCAGTACACGGGTTCATCCATTACTTGTGGGATATTCTCCTTCCCAACAGGAAGTTGCAAAGAGGACACCCACAGCAGAGCTGTCTATATAGCTCCTCCCCTAACCCCCACCTCCAGTCATTCGACCGAAGACAAGTAAGAAAAAGGAGAAACTATAGGGTGCAGTGGTGACTGTAGTTTTAAAAATAAAAAACACTTGACTTAAAGTGACAGGGCAGGCCGTGGACTGGATACACCACAAGAGAAAGAAATTTATCAGGTAAGCATAAATTTTGTTTTCTCTTGTAAGGTGTATCCAGTCCACGGGTTCATCCATTACTTGTGGGATACCAATACCAAAGCTTTAGGACACGGATGAAGGGAGGGACAAGGCAGGAACTTAAACGGAAGGCACCACCTTTCTCCCAAAAATAGCCTCCGAAGAAGCAAAAGTATCAAATTTGTAAAATTTAGAAAAAGTATGAAGCGAAGACCAAGTCGCCGCCTTACAAATCTGTTCAACAGAGGCCTCATTTTTAAAAGTCCATGTGGAAGCTACCACTCTAGTAGAATGAGCTGTAATCCTTTCAGGAGGCTGCTGGCCAGCAGTCTCATAAGCTAAACGGATTATGCTTCTCAGCCAAAAAGAAAGAGAAGTTGCCAAAGCCTTTTGGCCTCTCCTCTTTCCAGAGTAGACAACAAACAATGCAGATGTTTGACGAAAATCCTTAGTATCTTGTAAATAGAACTTTATAGCACGAACCACGTCAAGATTGTGTAACAGACGTTCCTTCTTTGAAGAAGGATTAGGACACAGTGACGGAACAACAATTTCCTGATTGATATTCTTATTAGAAACCACCTTAGGAAGAAAACCAGGTTTGGTACGCAAAACTACCTTATCTGAATGGAAGACCAGATAAGGGGAATCACACTGTAAGGCAGATAATTCTGAAACTCTTCGAGCCGAAGAGATAGCTACTAAGAACAGAACTTTCCAAGATAAAAGCTTGATATCTATGGAATGCAAAGGTTCAAACGGAACCCCTTGAAGAACTTTAAATTTAGTTCTTAAATTCCATGGCGGAGCAACAGGTTTAAACACAGGCTTGATTCAAACTAAAGCCTGACAAAACGCCTGAACGTCTGGAACATCCGCCAGACGCTTGTGCAAAAGAATAGACAGAGCAGAAATCTGTCCCTTTAAGGAACTAGCTGATAATCCCTTTTCCAATCCCTCTTGGAGAAAAGATAATATCCTAGGAATCCTGACCTTACTCCATGAGTAACCCCTGGATTCACACCAATGAAGACATTTACACCATATCTTATGATAGATTTTTCTGGTGACAGGCTTACGAGCCTGAATCAAGGTATCAATGACCGACACGGAGAAACAACGTTTTGATAAAATCAAGTGTTCAATCTCCAAGCAGTCAGACGCAGAGAAATTAGATTTGGATGTTTGAATGGACCTTGGAGTAGAAGGTTCTGCCTCAGCGGCAGAGTCCATGGTGGAAAGGATGACATGTCCACCAGATCTGCATACCAAGTCCTGCGTGGCCACGCAGGTGCTATCAAAATCACCGAAGCTCTCTCCTGCTTGATCTTGGCAATCAGACGAGGGAGGAGAGGAAATTGTGGAAACACATAACCAAGGCTGAAGGACCAGGGCACTGCTAGAGCATCTATCAGCGCTGCCTGGGGATCCCTTGACCTGGACCCATAACAAGGAAGCTTGGCATTCTGACGAGACGCCATCAGATCCAGTTCTGGTTTGCCCCATAGTTGAATCAGCTGGGCAAATACCTCCGGATGGAGCTCGCACTCCCCCGGATGAAAAGTCTGCCTAGTATTACCCTGTTTAGTAAGCATGATCCCAGTCATTGCAAAATCACTGCATCTAGCTTACCTCAAATATAAAAGGCTCTGTCAGCATTTTCTAGAACTTATCATCTCTCTAGAAATAAATATACTGAACATACCTCATAGCAGGTAATCTGCAGACCGTTCCCCCAACTGAAGCTTTCCCATACTCTTCAGTTATGCGTGAGAACAGCAATGGACCTTAGTTACAAACCACTAAGATCATCATCCTCCGGGCAGAATTCTTCTTCTAATTTCTGCCTGGGAGTAAAGTCACCACATATCTCTTTATACTTCCTATCTTGTCAAGAGTTGCAAAGAGAATGACTGGAGGTGGGGGTTAGGGGAGGAGCTATATAGACAGCTCTGATGTGGGTGTCCTCTTTGCAACTTCCTGTTGAGAAGGAGAATATCCCACAAGTAATGGATGAACCCGTGGACTGGATACACCTTACAAGAGAAATTGCTGCTCTTTCTAAATCATGAAAGAATACATTTGGGATTCATGTCCCTTTAAAATGTTATGGTGGAGTTTAAATGTTGCATATATTGTCCCTTTAATGCTTGCGTACATTGTGATTTGCTTTATCAAAAACCAGGCTACATGGTTTGACTGACAAAGTAGCAGTTCTCTTCTACACATTCAGTTATGTAATAAAGCTGATCTGCTTTTTTTTAGTATCTCTGCATTTTGCCAGACTACTATTTTTTTTACATAAGAACGTTATTGCTGTTTGATGTTGAAGAACAGAATATATCACAATAAAACAATCAGAACTTGCAAGCCGAACACAAACCTCAAAATAGTCCAAAACCACAGCAAAGCAAGACTCCCTTAAACACCATTAACAAGCAAGAAATCATAGAGATTTGAATGTGAAATATGGTATAGGATTCCTAGTTACAATACAGAAAGGATATCTTAGCACTTTAAGTCAAACTATTCTCAAACTTGGTGAGCACCAATGTAACTATGTATGAGCTCATAGGCAATCACATAAAAAGAGGGAACACGTGTTGTGTAGAATAATTTGGATATATCATGGAAGAAGTTAGGGAAAATTAAAAGGTATATAATACTCAATTTTTTTCTTTCAAGATTCAGATAGAGCATGCCATTTTAAGCAACTTCCTAATTTACTCCTATTATCAATTTTACTGCATTCTCTTGGTATCTCTATTTAATTATCTTTATTTTAAAAAAGCTGGAATGTAAGCTTAGGAGCCAGCACATTTTTGTTTCAGCACCCTGGGTAGTGCTTGCTACATTTAGACAATCAACAAGCGCTACCAAGGTGCTGAGCCAAAAATGGGCCTGCTCTTAAAAGGACACTGAACCCAATTTTTTTCTTTCGTGATTCAGGTAGAGCATGACATTTTAAGTAACTTTCTAATTTACTCCTATTATCAATTTTTCTTCATTCTCTTGGTATCTTTGTTTGAAATGCAAGAATGTAAGTTTAGATGCTGGCCCATTTTTTGTAAACATCCTGGGTTGTCCTTGCTGATTGGTGGATAAATTTATCCACCAATAAAAAAAAGTGCTGTCCACGGTTCTGAAACAAAAAAAATCTTAGATGCCTTCTTTTTCAAATAAAGATAGCAAGTGAACGAAGAAAAATTGATAATAGGAGTAAATTAGAAAGGTGCTTAAAATTGCATGCTCTATCTGAATCACGAAAGAAAAAATGTGGGTTCAGTGTCCCTTTAAGTTTACATCCTTGCTTTTTCAACTAAAGACATCAAGAGAAAGAAGAAAAATTGAGGATGGGGTAAATTAGAAAGTTGCTTAAATTGCATGCTCTATCTGAATCATGAAAGTTTAATTTTGACTAGACAATCCCTTTAAAAAAAATATATACATTAATTTTTATTTGTAGAAATGAAAGAATTTCCCCAGTATAAAAAATAAATGAATATAAAATGAAAACAGTTATTATAGTAGTGTAGGCACTTACTTATGTGGTCAATTGCCCCGGCACAGAACTTCCCGTAGAATTTTTTGGCTCCAAGACAGCGAAGATCATGAATTGTATACGGCCACAAGTGAAGAACATTGTTTCTTGAAAATGTGTCTCTCTTTTCTACCACTACTACTTTGGCTCCTAAGCTGGCGAGCTCTATCGCCGTCCTCAGACCACAGGGGCCTCCACCTATTATTAAACACTAGAAAAACAAACAAACAGAAAGCTTAGCTTTAGAATTGGTAAAATGTTCACTTCAGTAAAACTTAAAGGGACAGTCAAGTCAAAATGAAACTTTCATGATTCAGATAGAGCACATGATTTTAAACAACTTTCCAATTCACTTCCATTATCTAAATGTGCACAGTCTTTTTATATATACACCTTCTGGAGCACCAGATCCTACTGAGCATGTGCAAAATTTACAGGATATACGTATGTGCATTTTGTGATTGGCTGATGGCTGTCACATGATACATTAGGAAGTAATATATAACTCAAATTTTTTAGAATAAAAATCTACTAATTTGATATTTAAACTAAGTGCTTTTGCATTGTCTCTTTATTATGCATTTATTGATTAAGCTAGCCATTCTACTGTATTTAGTCGTCCTTTAAAGGGACATGATAATCAAAAGTTGTTGTTTTTTTTATCACTGACATAAAAGAGCAGCATTTATACTTAAGTATTGGCAAGAAGCACCTATTAGCCAATGTGAATTATCAAAAAGTACCAATCAGCCAATGAGTATTATTAAGAAGTAGCTAGCAGCCAATCATCATTAGCGGGCAGTACTGATGCATTCGTTTTTGTTTAAATTAAAGCTGCTTTTACATCACATTTTTCAGGGAATTCAAAACATTTAAAGGGACAGTCTAGCCAAAATTAAACTCACATAGGGCAAGCAATTTTAAGCAACTTTGCAATTTACTTTTGTCATAAAATTTGTTTTGTTATCTTGATATTTTTTGTTGAAAGCTAAACCTAGGTAGGCTCATCAACTGATTTCTAAGCTGTTGAAGGCCGCCTCTTAGTGCATGTGACAGTTTTTTCACAGCTAGACAGCGCTAGTTCAAGTGTGCCATATAGATAACATTGTGCTCACTCCCGTGGAAGTTATTTATGAGCCAGCACTGATTGGCTAAAATACAAGTTTGTAAAAAGAACTAAAATAAGGGAGCAGTCTGCAGAGGCTTAGATACAAGGTAATCACAGAGGTAAAAAGTGTATTAATATTACTGTGTTGGATGGGTAATAAACATTAAAGGGACAGTTTACTCAAAAATGATCCACTTTACCTGCTGGAGTGTATTAAATTGTTTACAAGTATTGCCATTACCCTTATATTGGCATTTGAATTAGTTTATCTAGCCTGTGGTATCCCCATCTATCCTGAAAGTTTTTGGCCTTGAGGCCAAGCTGTATTAACACAGCCAGCAGAAGAAATTACACTCCCAGTGGGTTATAGAAGAGATAAGGTAATAAAATGTTAATTTCCCATTGTTCTCTCCAAGTATTGGTGATTGGTTTATGGACAGATATATAATAAAGAAGCAGGTATATGTGATAAAGTAATGAGATCTGATTGTACCTACAAGTTCAACCCATGTTATAAGGTTGTGGCTTCATAACACAAAATCAGCTCATTCATATACACTAATTAGCCTTAAAAAGCAAATCTCATACATTTTATACTCTGCAGCTGGGGGGAAAAGGTAAGTGGAAACACATTAAGGGAAAACTATTTTATAGTATACTGTCCCTTTAAACAAATCAAGTAGACTGTTACTTTAATGCTGCTCTTTAAAATGAATGATGAAAAAACCCCAAATACAAATACATAAGTGACTTATAGCTCACCATAAGCGGTTTGACTATTCATGATCATCCGTTTAATTTGTGATTTATTTTCTATGAAACTTTTACATGTGAATTAGATCTAAGCAGGAAAACAATGGTTTGCTCAACTTCATAATCTATTAATGAACAAAGTATGTGAATTTAAAAACCAAAAAAGTCATTAATTAATGTGCATGCAAACCAGTACTGTATGTAGCTATCTATAGCTGTTCTTTCAATCTTTATTTAAAAAGGCAATGCTATAATAAACAAAACATAAAATACATTGTATACATAGAGAGTAGCTGTCTAAAGTAACATTTATATACTATTGTTTTTATTACCCAGTGTGCTTTTTGCTACATAATATTTATTTGCCTTCAGGAAAAGAATTATTTGTTTAAAACACACAAATATTCTTTATTATTCTATTACAAAGTATTTATACAACAACCTTGTCAGTGCAACAGACAGGTGGTGGAATAAATATAATACAAAATAATTTGTTATACTATGTTATCACTACAGCAAATTACTGTTGACCAGTAAAATATAGTTTTTTTTAAAAAAAAAGACACATAAATGTTTGTTTGTTTTTACAATTCTTAAAGGGACACTAAACCCATTTTTTTTTCATAATTCAGACAGCACATGCAATTTTAAGCAACTTTTCAATTTACTCATAAATTGTTCTTTTGCTATCTTTATTTAAAAAGCAGGAATGTGATGCATAGAAGTCGGCCCATTTTTGGTAGAGAACCTGGGCTATGCTTGCTTATTGGTGGGTAAATGTAAGCCTCCAATAAGCAAGCACTATCCATGGTGCTGAACCTAAAATGGGCTTGGTGCTAAGATTTACATTCCTGCTTTTAAAATAAAGATAGCAAGAGAATAAAGAAAAATTAATAATAGGAGTAAATTAGAAAGTTGCTTAAAATTTCAAGCTCTATCTGAATCACAAAAGATAAAAATGTGGGTTCAGTATCACTTTAAGTAGCTTATGGTTTCCCTCCCACTCTGTCTTGGTGCCAGTTTCAGACAGAACTCACGTTCTCTTCCTCTTGCTGCATATAAAGGCATTACGCACTATTTTTGTGAGACAGCGCACTTGTTTCTACGTACAGCAGAGTAATAAGCTTAGAGGCAGGCAAGGGTCTAAAGCAAAACTACCAGCCTGTCATGTCCCCTGTTGGTTATTTAATACTTTTATAGAGATCAGACGACTAATAGCAAATAGGAATTGTAGATTCTAGGTCTGTCCTTACTAAAATAAATAGTCACCAAGGTCCACTGTTTACTGAACCCATTAAAATGCATTAAAGAAACAGGAATGCCAAAAATTTAACTTTCATGACCCAGAAAAACGTACAATTTAAAAAAAGTTCTAGTATTAAATTTACATCTTTCTCCTGATTTCCTTTGTGGAAAATGTGTTCCTTTCCCTTACAAGAGAAATGGGTAAATCTGATGAGAGAATTACAGTGGAAAGCATTTTATAATTGTACATTGTATCTGAATCCTGAAAGGCTTCCATCACTTGAACAGTTTTCTAACGGAAGAACAATCCGTAGTTTCTATATGCTGCAACTATCTGAACTCCTGCTAAACCAAAGACTGTTATTTTAAGCTAACTCGTGTGTATAAGGTATAGGAAGTACTACTTTTTGTCAGATTAAATTATAAATCTCCTGAAATTTCTGAAACATTGAATCATAGTTCAAGTAACTACACAATATACCAGATTTGTTTCAAATGCCAAAACTAAACTAGACTAAAAGGCTCATTCACAGAAAGAAGAATATAGACTATGACATACAGTATATGCTCTGTGCAGGGCCGTCTTTAATATTGACTCGACCCTGGGCAAACATTTTCTTTCCCCCCCCCCCATGCAATTTCGCTCTCCACCCAAACATCCCGAAAAACAACTAAATCAATTTATTTTTTTTAATTGTTAGCCCAGAAGTCAACAACCAACAGAGATAAATGACCTACAAATTAATATGGTACATCACCTTGTCTGCTGCACTCAATTAGAATACATGGGTGCGTGAAAGGGGTGTTAGGTGTTAGAATCTATCAGGTAATAGAGGCATAGTCGACCCCTTGCTAGGGTTCTCTAAGGGGTGGGCGGGCCATCAAGTGAGATAGGATACATTTGTTACGTATTTTTTCATTCTAAAATCTAATATTATAATAAGGTCAGGCGTACATTTTATATACATATGTTCTATGAACTGATATCTATGTGATCTATCAATTATTGATATGTGTACACATTCTGTTTTAGTTTGTATATAGTTTTTAAGCATATTTTAGTATCCTTTTATTATGTACATTCAGTATGTTTTATTTATTATGCTAGTCCTGCCATGGTTAGCGTCTCATTACACACATGATATCCCTTAAGTTACTCTTAATGTGAGGACTAGTCACGAGTCATTATCCATTATACATATAGAGCAAGTAGTTCATATCCATTTTACAGCCTGATGAAACTGCATTTTTCTTTGCTGAGAAACGCGTTGCTGTATTTATAGTGTGCCAAATAAAGTTTGCACTTTTTAATATTACTTGCTCTGCTTTTACTCATCAATCACGATATACGATTATATGGTCCTATCTTCTCGCCCTTGTTGGATCCTGTGCATTACCCTCCTAACACCTGGGCTTACTGATATCTGGATGACTGCTACTCCCTGAGGGATCCCCGCTGCAGTGGTTGGTGTATCTTTCCACGTGACCTGACACTGGCGTGTGGGCGTCTCTGCCTCAAGTCTCTCGGGCGACTCTTTTGGTCCCGTACTGCTTAGTGGGGTACTCCGGTTGTGCAGCCGTGTATGTGAGTAGCAATCTTCAGGGAGGGCTCATCTGCTATCGTTTGTGTTGTCTCCAGACGTTATTACCCTATGTGGCGCCTCTTTCTTTCCCTGCTCCTACAGGACTCATTTCATCACATATAACTATTAAGAGTGCTGCCGAATCTTGTCCATTCACGGAATATACACTAGCGCACCTCTCTAGGATGTAAGATTCTAGTATTACTGGACTTTATTGCTTTCACTATACAGTGGTATTAATCTCTATTTATGAAACAATTATAAGTATTTAATGTTCAAATGAATTGGTTGAGTTCTGTAGCACTAAAGTATTTCATACTGTAATTTAATGTACATTCTTTCATGTCCCTTTAAATGCATGATCTCAGCCTCGTCATATGTTCTGACTGAGATTCTATATGTAACTTTTAACCTTTTAGCTGCCAGACTGGGTTTCAACACACTTCATAGTATCTTCCACTGGCGGCCAAACATGTAACACATTAAAAAAGATAGTAACGTCCAAATTAAACTTTCATGATTCAGATATGGCATGTAATTTTAAACAACTTTCTAATTTACTTTTATCCTCATATTTGCTTTGCTCTCTTGTTATTCTTAGTTGAAAGCTAAACCTAGGAAGGCTTATATGCTAATTTCTAAGACCTTGAAGGCTGCCTCTCATCTGAATGCATTTTACATTTTTTTCACAGCTAGAGGGCGTTAGTTCATGTGCTTCATATAGATTACTTTGTGCTCACGCACATGAAGTTATTTAAGAGTCAGCAGTTATTGCCTGAAATGCAAGTCTGTCAAAAGATCCGAGATAAGGAGGCAGTCAGTAGAAGCTTATATACAAGGTAATCATATAGGTAAAAAGTATAATAATATAATTGTGTTGGTTATGCAAAACTGGGGAAAGGGTAATAAAGGGATTATCAATCTTTTTAAAAATAGCATTTTTTGGTGTTTACTATCACTTTAAGTTACATTTAAAGGGACATGAAACCCAACATTTGATTCAGATAGAACACACAGTTTTAAACAACTTCCTAATACACCTCTATTATCAAATTTCATTCTTTCTCTTGTTATTCCTTGCTAAAGGAGCAGCAAAGTCCTACTGGGACCTACCTGAATACATCAGGTGAGCCAATGACAAGAGGCATATATGTGCAGCCACCAATCAGCAGCTAGCTCCCAGTAGAACATTGCTGCTCTTGAGTCTAACTAGGTATGCTTTTCAACAAAGGACACAAAAAGAAAGTAAATTGGTAAGCTGTAATGAAATTGTATATTCTTTTTGAATCAAGAAAGTTTAATTTTGACTTTACTGTACCTTTAATTAAAAGGATATTGAAGTTAAAGTTGAATTTCCTATAAATAAATGAAAATAAAATAACATTGCAATATTACTTATTTAGGTTTCTGTTGCTATAAAAATTGTGCATGTCACATGGCGTCTAGAGAGGCTGGAGCTCACGTTCTGTGTTTAAAGGGATATTATTGTGTATATATATATATATATATATATATATATATATATATATATATATAACACACAGAGAAAACCCAGCACTCACTTACAAGCTCTCAGCTAAGATTTAAAAGCAAAAATGGAAAGGTTAGTTACAGCATCTGGCCAAATGGGACAAGCTCAGGTACCACGTCAAGGTCCTTTCCAATACCTGAGACCCTAAAACAGGCACACAATGCAAGCTTTCAAATCCAAACAAACTGAAAACAAGGGAAGGGTGCACAGGAATATGTAATCACCCTAGACATATACAAAACACGGAAGGGAACTGCACTCTCATACCGGACGGGGTACACATCCCATGACCCTGCAACTTGCTCAGCCCTGGGTGCCACTGGCACTCACAGGAAGCTGTGCTGTCCCCAGAGCCACAAGCAGTTAACCCCAGACAGGTCTGGGTGCAAGAACCATAGGGAAAATTACAAAACAAATTAATACAACACACAGAGAAAACCCAGCACTCACTTACAAGCTCTCAGCTAAGATTTAAAAGCAAAAATGGAAAGGTTAGTTACAGCATCTGGCCAAATGGGACAAGCTCAGGTACCACGTCAAGGTCCTTTCCAATACCTGAGACCCTAAAACAGCCACACAATGCAAGCTTTCAAATCCAAACAAACTAGGGTGATTACATATTCCTGTGCACCCTTCCCTTGTTTTCAGTTTGTTTGGATTTGAAAGCTTGCATTGTGTGGCTGTTTTAGGGTCTCAGGTATTGGAAAGGACCTTGACGTGGTACCTGAGCTTGTCCCATTTGGCCAGATGCTGTAACTAACCTTTCCATTTTTGCTTTTAAATCTTAGCTGAGAGCTTGTAAGTGAGTGCTGGGTTTTCTCTGTGTGTTGTATTAATTTGTTTTGTAATTTTCCCTATGGTTCTTGCACCCAGACCTGTCTGGGGTTAACTGCTTGTGGCTCTGGGGACAGCACAGCTTCCTGTGAGTGCCAGTGGCACCCAGGGCTGAGCAAGTTGCAGGGTCATGGGATGTGTACCCCGTCCGGTATGAGAGTGCAGTTCCCTTCCGTGTTTTGTATATATATATATATATATATATATATATATATATATATGCGCCCCTGCTCTACTGAAGTCAATCCCGTGAGCAGGGGCTGTCAATCACCCTAGTCGGACTAGTTTAATATGCCACCGCAGAGCTGGTGTACAGGTTAGGAAACAGTGGTCTGACTGATGCCTGTTGCTTCTTAACTATCAGTTGCACATGAGACCCTGCACCAAAGGAGCTCCAAAGCTGCATCCAGAACGTGATAAATGGACCCCTATGTGTTTAACTACCACAAAGGGGATGAAAGCATAAAGTCCCACTCAGAAGCCACTGAGAATCCCAGGCCATAGCAGGAATCAGCCTTTGAACAAATCAGTAGGGCTTAATCTATGTGTTTAACCCAGAACAAATTAGGGAATGTTTCCATTATAATGTCTATTTAAGTATGCTGCATGCTGCCTGACCTAGCTTTATATATTGCACAGTAACTGCTTAGAGCATAAACAAATAGGCCACAATTAAGGGATGTAAGTTATGTAACTTGTTAAAAAAAATTACAGCAGAATTTGGTGACTCTAAGGAGTGTGGGACAGGCAGCATTTGTACAGCAACAGTTTATAATAAAAGTGAGCAAAATAGAATCCTCAACCGCCTCTGCTGTGAATTTTACACAAACCAATTTCCTTTAAAGGGATATAAAAACCACCAAAAATATTTTGTGAATCATATAGAGCAGACAATTCCATTATCAAATGTGTTTAGCTCCCATGATATTCTGTGTTGAAGAGATATCTAAGTAGGCATCTGGAGCACTACATGACAGGATATAGTGCTGCAATCTATTGCTCTTGCAAATGGATAACATTCTTGTACAACTGCTGTCATATAGTGCTCCAGACATGGGCCGGCTCCTAAGCTTATGTCCCTGCCTTTCAACGAAAGACACCAAGAGAACAAAGAAAATTGATAATAAAGCTCAATTAGAAAGTTGTTTAAAATTGCATGCTCTATCTGAATCATAAAAGAAAAATGTTGGGTTTCATGATCCTTGAAGAATAATCTATGACACAACCCATAGGACTCACTTCCTATGCCAGGATGACTACTTCCAATACTATTCTGTTCCAACTAAGAAAATGGCTTTTTTTATAAACACGATTATGATACAGACAAACATCATCCGGTTCTGAAGTAACACAACAGACACAAGTCACCGACAGAAACAATATCTTTCATCATTCATTCCCTATGTTCTGGCCATACGTCTGCTCATTCCTAAAAATACATTTGCATTTCTAAATCACGAATGACATACCATTCCTTTTACAAAAGCGCAAAGAAAATAGCACCGGCTTAAAACATTAAAATACAAAATCTAGACCAGATGTTATCACAGTAGGGAAAAGGAAGTTGGCAGACTTTGGCTGCGGCACTTCTATGTCTATCCTCAATGTGATTGATCTGGGAACTGTGTGTTCTGACAAGCAAATCATACAGTGGCTCATTGCTGTTGTCACAGTATAAATATACCGCTAAATACAATGCAAAGACAATGCCACAATAGCTTAATGTAGGAACTTTGTGTCCAAATAAATTAGAATCTTTTCTTTCATTGCTTCAGCTGGACAAGCTATGGCAGAGATGTTTAAACCTAAATTATAATATACTTTTATTGTTAGTTTAAAGGGATAGAAAGGTCAACAATTAAATGTGCACAGGTTCATTTCAAGTTGAAACAGAAGCATGTTTGCAATATACTTTCATTAGCAAAATTGCTTCAAGTAAAAGTTATTACTGGTTTTATGCGGCATACGTACATATCCTGTGAGGCCTGTGCACCAGTATTAAACACCACACCTTCTCATAGAGCTGGCGGTGGTGTGTATTGTTTCTGTAAAGACATCATTTTTGTCCTAGAAGATACTGCTGATATTGATGCATGGCCCCTCATAGCATATGTGCATATGCCACAGAAAGACAGTAATACATTTTACTAGAAGCATTTTTGCTAATGAATGTATGTTCCAAAAATGATTCTATTTCAAATTGAAATGCACCCATGAGTGCTCCTAGTCACTCCCACCATCAATTACCAGCACTCCATACAAAAAATGTGTGGGTGTCCCTGGATTATGTTAATCAACATGGCCAGTATTTTTTCTAAAAGAGGGGGCAACACTATGTATAATATTAGCCCAGTTGTGTCAAAGTTCAGGCACTGCTAAGCACAGGCACTGTGTTGCTAGGGGAATGTCACAAGAGAAGCACATTTCTGTGAGAAGCTCAGCACTCAGTTGTTGCTTGAGGAAAAGCATTTCTGATTTAAAATCCTGCAGTCTACCTTCCTGGTATAACCAAATGTGGTAGATATTTTTGAGATGTGCATTGCCATAGAAAGCAAGAGGTCAACACAGAGTCCATTGAACCTTATGTTGGATAATCCTTTTGGAAACTTAAAAAAAAAAGTTTATATTTGGTACACCGACCAATCACATTAATTTAAACAACAGGTTACAATCATCTCTAGCATCTGTCATGGTTGTCCACTATCACCACTTACTTTGACCATCTACAAATTTATAACCATCCAGACATTGATAAAGGGAAGTGCTTGGCTCTCAACATTTCCGTCTACAAACATATGTAGAACGTTTAATTTACTTGGGTGTAGAAAATCATCATCTAGTAGTTAAACTCTCGAGATCTTAAATCCCAATTATATAAATAGAATTATACTCAAACTCTTTGGGAAACCAATAAAACTTTCCAAAATGGAAAACTTAAAATATTTTGGTAGGCACAATCTCCATTAACCAAAAGATAAAAAAAATGTCTGCCACTTCAGGTTTGAAAGATTGGGTGATTAATTAATATGGTGGGATACAGAATTCAAGAAACTAAAATGGAATTGCACTTTGATATGGGCATGCTTATACTCCATAACATATTGTGCTTAATAAAACAAATTTTAATTTGGCAAAAGAATTTAATACTGGGAGTTAAATTGCAAATTGCTTTGAATTAAAAAAGGACTGCGTATACCTATTTGAGACATCATATTATTGATTTTTACTGTAAATGTAAAGGATCAATAAGTATCCCTGCATACATTAAATCTTTGAGGGTTATTTTCATGGGAGCCTGGTGGGTGGAGCAAAAGGGGACTAATGCACCACCTGAAATTTTGCTGCTTTTATCTAAACATAATCATTCATTTGTTATGCCTTTGATGCCAATAAACCATAATTTTTAAAATTATGTGCAGCACGTGAACAACAGGCAACTCTCCCTGCAGTAAGCCACTGGCATTTTGTTTGGGGATTCTGGTATTTTATCCCTGCCATAGATTGTACACTCCTGAGCTCCTATGAAACCTGTCTAGGATTTCCCTTCAACAAAGGAGAAGAATAAAAATGTGCTAATAATTGTAAATACGCAAACACATACACGTACTTACACAGACAAACACATACACGTACTTACACAGACAAACACATACACGTACTTACACAGACAAACACATACACGTACTTACACAGACAAACACATACATAAGGGCTGTGTCATATTGGAAAATGAAATATCACAATGTATTGATGAAATATTGCGATTTTATTAAAATATTTTTAAACATACATTTTGCATTCAAAATTGCATTTAACTGTTCAAAATAGTGGCATGTTCCCTTTGTCACCTGTTATACCTGTACACACCTTATGACTGTGTTATGTGTTGTGACACAGATGTGTCGCTTCTAGGTCCAACCCCCTGGAGAAGTGATCAGTGCTGTTGCTGGGCTGGACTGGAGTGTTTGAGTGGCCATTTCAGACTTTTTTGCTGTTGTCAGTCGATTTAGATATTGCGTAGCCTCATATCATCATGTGATTAAATGCACAGCCCTAACAAACATACATACACACATTCATACACACACCCAAACACATACACGCAAACACATACACACACAGCCAAACACATACACACACCCAAACACATACATACACACAAAGACACACATACTTCAAAATACACAAACACATACACACAAAACATTCACACACACAAACACATACATACACGCACAAACACAAATACGGGCGCACACATGTGCACACGCATGCATAAACACATACATACAGAAACACACACAAATACATACACATACATAAATACACATAAACACATACATACACACACACATACATAAATACACACAAGCACACACAAAAATACTTTACTGTCTCTTTAAAATGCTAATTTGTTGTAAACTGGTGCACTAAGGTGGAACATCTGTGTTCTCTGAATACAAATATAAAATATATAACACTTCTATACTAAGTTTAATAGTCACTACAGGAGAGCGCATTCACCCTAAGTTACTATGGAAAACACAAAAGCCTTCTCTGTCAGCCATGGTGTTAAAGGGATATTGTACTGTAACATTTTCTCTCCTTTAATGTGTTCTCAATGATCAATTAGATCTGCTGGAGAATTTTAAACCGTTTGCAAATAACGGATTTTCTTTATTTGATGATATTAAATAACTGCTTTGACTGTTAAAACCACCGCTTATACTCAAAATATTAATACTGCAGTATTAGTTACTGGAAAGCTATGTAATCAAGAGACAGCAGCAGTAATCAACCTCCCAGTAGGGGTAGGAGATAGAGAGAGCCCAGTCCATTTAAAATGTTTTTCATCTGTTTTGTATAAAATGAACATCAGCTGCCTGCCTGTTTTCCCTATAAACTTCTTTTTTTGTGCAAAAATATTTTTTGTTCACATGTTTTCTGCACATGACAAAGATTTTCATACATACCAATTTAACAAAAAAGTGAAAGGAACTCTAATGAAAAGTATCCAATAAGAGGAAAAAGTGGAGAACGAATAGTAAGGAATCTGTGGCTATAAATCAAGTACATTGGCGGTAAGGGAGTATCTTGATAGAGCTCTTACAAGGGTGAAACACGTAGAATTTACTCCTATAGACTGTGCTGAAGGAATACTGTGACATTCCATCAAATTTGGAGTGCAAAGAAAAAAAGTTTCCTGTTAATCTCCTAGGAGTATCTACGGATACAGTGAAGGCAGAGAACATCGTTCCTTTTAATGAATGTGTAAAGGAGGACCTTTATACTGGATCCAAGTGGGAGAGACGTATCACCATATACTCTTTTTGCATGCACCTGCTAGCCTTATCTTAAGCAAATTCGCTACCACACTAAAGAGCTTTCAGAAGGATTCCACTTCAACACTTTGTAGGGAGCAGAGGAAAACTTTCAACTGTAGCCACAAAAGACATTGGCCTCTAGTTATCAAGCCGTCAACCGCAAATACGCTAGAATTCCGCAGCGTATTTGTGCGGAGGCTGATTCGCCTTAGTTATCAAGCCCTACAGCCCGGCAAAAGTAGAATATAGTGACGTAACCTACGATCCGCCGGACTCAGTCCGACACAGATCGATAGTTACGTCACTACAGATGTTCCGAACGCAAGTTCGGCACAATCTGACTACTTTTGGTAGTTATCAAACTACTACCAGGTATGCTCGCCACTATTCCGGGCCAGCGTACCTGGATTTCCAGGGCGGCAGATCCCATAGGAATCAATGGGAGTCTGACAGCAGCGAGAGCTCATGTTCGCTGCTGCCCGATATCCCATTGATTCCTATGGGAGATGTCTGCACCTAACACCCTAACATGTACCCCGAGTCTAAACACCCCTAATCTGCCCCCCCTACACCGCCGCCACCTACTTTATACATATTAAACCCTAAACCGCCGCTCCCGGACCCTGCCGCAACTAAATAAACTTACTAACCCCTAAACCGCCGCTCCCGGACCCCGCTGCAACTATAATAAATATATTAACCCCTAAACCGCCACTCCCGGACTTCGCCACCACCTACATAATACCTATTAACCCCTAATCTGCCGCCCCCTATACCGCCGCCACTTATATTAAATTTATTAACCCCTATCCTGCCCCTCCTATACCGCAGCCACTATATTAAACTTATTAACCCCTAAACCTAAGTCTAACCCTAACACCCCCCTAACTTAAATATTATATAAATAAATCTAAATAAAAATTACTATTATTAAATAAATTATTCCTATTTAAAAATACTTACCTGTAAAATAAACCCTAAGATAGCCACAATATAACTAATAATTATATTGTAGCTATTTTAGGGTTTATATTTATTTTACAGGCAACTTTGTATTTATTTTAACCAGGTACAATAGTTATTAAATAGTTATTAACTATTTAATAACTACCTAGCTAAAATACTTACAAAATTACCTGTAAAATAAATCCTAACCTAAGTTACAATTAAACCTAACACTACACTATAATTAAATTAATTAAATAAATTACCTACAATTACCTAAAATTAAATACAATTAAATAAACTAAACTATAGTACAAAAACAAACAAACAAACACTAAATTACAGAAAATAAAAAAAGAATTACAAGAAGTTTTAACTAATTACACCTAATCTATGCCCCCTAATAAAATAATAAAGCCCCCAAAAATAAAAAATGCCCTACCCTATTCTAAATTACAAAGTAAACAGTTCTTTTACCAGCCCTTAAAAGGGCTTTTTGCGGGGCATTGCTCCAAAGTAATCAGCTCTTTTACCTGTAAAAAAAAATACAACCCCCTCAACATTAAAACCCACCACCCACATACCCCTACTCTAACCCACCCAAACCCCCCTTAAAAAACCTAACACTAACCCCCTGAAGATCTCCCTACCTTGAGTCGTCTTCACTCAGCCGAGCCGAATTCTTCATCCAAGCGGGGCAAGAAGAGGTCCTCCATCGGAACAGCCAAAAGAATGCGAGGGCAATCCGATTGGCTGATTGGATCAGTCAATAAATCCGATTGGCTGATTGAATCAGCCAATCAGATTTTTCCTACCTTAATTCCGATTGGCTGAATCCTATCAGAATTCGAGGGACACCATCTTGGATTATGTCCCTTAAAGGAACCTTCATTCGTCGTTAGTCCATCAGGCCAGAAGGATGTTCCGCGTCGGAGGTCTGCAGGATGGAGCCGCGGTTGGATGAAGATAGAAGACCCCGCTTGGATGAAGACTTCTACCGGATGGAGGACCTCTTCTGCACCGCTTGGATGAAGACTTCAGCCGGATGGAGGACCTCTTCTTGCCCCGCTTGGATGAAGAATTTGGCTCGGCTGAGTGAAGATGACTCAAGGTAGGGAGATCTTCAGGGGGTTAGTATTAGTTTTTTTTAAGGGGGGTTGGGTGTTTTAGAGTAGGGGTATGTGGGTGGTGGGTTTTAATGTTGGGGGGGTTGTATTTTTTTTTACAGGTAAAAGAGCTGATTACTTTGGGGCAATGCCCCGCAAAAAGCCCTTTTCTGGGCTGGTAAAAGAGCTGATTACTTTGTAATTTAGAATAGGGTAGGGCATTTTTTTATTTTGGGGGGCTTTATTATTTTATTAGGGGGCTTAGATTAGGTGTAATTAGTTTAAACTTCTTGTAATTCTTTTTTTATTTTCTGTAATTTAGTGTTTGGTTTTTTTTTGTACTATAGTTTCGTTTATTTAATTGTATTTAATTTTAAGTAATTGTAGGTAATTTATTTAATTAATTTAATTATAGTGTAGTGTTAGGTTTAATTGTAACTTAGGTTAGGATTTATTTTACAGGTAATTTTGTAAGTATTTTAGCTAGGTAGTTATTAAATAGTTAATAACTATTTAATAACTATTGTACCTGGTTAAAATAAATACAAAGTTGCCTGTAAAATAAATATAAACCCTAAAATAGCTACAATATAATTATTAGTTATATTGTAGCTATCTTAGGGTTTATTTTACAGGTAAATATTTATTTTTAAATAGGAATAATTTAGTTAATAATAGTAAGTTTTATTTAGATTTATTTAAATAATATTAATTACTTATTACTTATAATATATAAGTTAGGGGGGTGTTAGGGTTAGCGTTAGACTTAGGTTTAGGGGTTAATAAGTTTAATATAGGTGGCAGCAGTATAGGGGGGCAGGATAAGGGTTAATAAGTTTAATATAGGTGGCGGCAGGGTCGGGAACGGCGGTTTAGGGGTTAATGAGTTTAATGTAGGTGGCGGCGGGGTAGTGGGGGGCAGGATAGGGGTTAATAAATGTAATGTAGGTGGCGGTGGGCTCCGCGTGCTGCGGTTTAGGGGTTAAACAATTTATTTAGTTCTGCAGGATAGGGATTAATAACTTTAATATAGGTGGCGGCGGTATAGGGGGCGGCAGATTAGGGGTTAATAGGTATAATGTAGGTGGCAGCGGTGTCCAGGAGCGGCGGTTTAGGGGTTAATACATTTATTAGAGTTGCGGCGGGGTCCAGGAGCGGCGGTTTAGGGGGTAATAACTTTATTTAGGTGCGGGGGGGTCCGTGAGCGGGGGTTTAGGGGGTAAAACAGTGTAGTTTAGTGTGGGTGCTTAGTGACAGGCTAGCAAGAAAGCTGCGAAGAAGCCGATGAGCAGCGAGATCGATTACTGTCAGTTAACAACAGTCCGCTGCTCATCGCTCCGTACTTCGTGCGCGGCTTCTTGACAGCTTTCTTGATAACTTTGGTGAACGTATTCAGGTCCGCGGCAGCGATGGTATGCTAGCTTAGGCGAGCATATTGGGGTGGCGAATGCAGGAAAGTAGACGGCTTCATACATAGAGGCCATAGTAACAGACAAACCAATGTATATAAAAACCACGTGATTTCAAGAGCCTATCACATCGTCTGGATCCGATCACATGATAACTTAATTCCGGCCACGGAAGTGTAAGGCTTGCAATAACACAAGTGTGGATTGTTTCCAAAGATCTTTTGGATATCCCATTCTACAGTTGTACACGATAAGGTACTCTTTTGTGACATTGCACCTCTAAGAATTAAAGGGACATTATGCATTAGATTTTTCTTTGCATAAATGTTTTTTTTTTTTTTTTTTTTTAAAGTATAGTTTTGCTTATTTTTAAATAACATTGCACTGATTCTCAGACTCCTAACCAAGCCCCAAAATTTTAGGAGAATACTGATGTATACCTATTCCAGCTTGTTACTGTTTGTGTAAAGAGTCTTTTCATATGCAGAGGAAGGGGGAAAGTGTCTGCTTTTTTTGCTACAGAACCACTTGCAGTGGGTGTTCCAGCTAACCTTTTCAACTGTGCTAAACTGGGAGCTTTTAAGTAAGTTTTTAAACGGTTTTATACTGGATTTTTAGATCAGTATCTGTGCATATTATTCTTTATAGTAGTGTCTATTACATGAAAATTGGTGTATATTGTCCCTTTAAGGGAGACGTCCCTATTTTTATAAAATGATAATCTTAAAGTATTTTAAGTCACCATTTGTTTTATAAAGAAATATTGTTATACTTTGTGATAACCGTTCCTGTTTTATTAACCTTGCTGTTTAGCGCCAGCTATTTATGTTTCAAAGACTTTCCGTGCATTAATAATATATATCAAGGAATATAATTTATTTTTATTACAGGCACTATAATATGTCACTGGCTTAAAGGGCCACTGTAAGTAAATATTTTCTATGCCTGTTACTAACTAACTACCCCAAATACGCTTTTTATCAATAGCATTTCATTAACATATCTCTACCGTATATCAGAAATCTTGTCTGCAAATTTAATTGTTTTCCAAACCCACTCCGTGGGTATCCTTTGCTCTGTACCAATCCGTTTACAATACCTAGGTTTCAAAATGGCGCTTTAAACACAAAGTTATTGGTTTAAGTATTTTGAACATGCAGTGCTGAAAATAGTGGGCAGGATAACGTGACATCATCGGCAAATAAAAGATATAACTTTTAGAACGTTATGAAACTTCGTTTTGAAGAATATATAGGTCAGTAGGTTTTAATTAATGTTTATTAACTTTAATATGTTAGTTGTTTAGCTTAAAAATTATAACAGAAAGTAATCCTTTAAGATGATATCTGGCTTGCAATGCCCTCACATTGCTTGGAAATAGTGATCTACATTGTCATTATACGTTCTGACCCTCCCAACAGACTTGCTCAAGTGAAAGCTAGGGCTAGACAGAAAAAGCTAGTGACGCAATACGCAGAACATCATGTCCTGGACAGGTTTTATGGCGGCTGAAAAGGATAAGTGGGAAACATTTGGAAAGCGTGCAAGTAAGGAGAATGTGAAAGCATTAATATGAACAGGACGACAGAAACTCTTTGGCTTGAAGGATGCATTCTTGTCAAATTATATGTTTTATTTTTGATCACTGAATTTGACATCTTAATGCTCAATGCTAGAATATGTAAATAAACTTTTAAAGAGACAGTAAACACTTAGATTGTCCCTTTAATTTATTTTTAATCAGATTGTTTTTTTGTTGTGTGTGTGTTGTGCAAAGCAATTTGCATCAGTTCTCTGTTTAGCTTTTGATATCATGGAATTAATATTAAAGGGACAGTCTAGTCCAAAATAAACTTTCATGATTCAGATAGGGCATGTCATTTTAAACAACTTTCCAATTTGCTTTTATCACCAATTTTGCTTTGTTCTCTTGGTATTCTTATTTGAAAGCTAAACCTAGGAGGTTCATATGCTAATTTCTTTGACCTTGAAGGCCTCCTCTTATCTGAATGCATTTTGACAGTTTTTAGCTCATGTGTGCCATATAGCTAACATTGTGCTCACACACACATGGAGTTACCTAGGAGTCAGCACTGATTGGCTAAAATGCAAGTCTGTCAAAAGAACTGAAATAAGGGGGCAGTCTGCAGAGGCTTAGATACAAACTAATCACAGAAGTAAAAAGTATATAAATATAACAGTGTTGGTTATGCAAAACTAAGGGAAGTGTAATAAAGGGATCTTTATCTATCTTTCAAAACAAATATTCTGGTGTAGACTGTCCCTTTAAACAAAGCAAACTACTGCAACTAAAACAAAGGAAATGCTTGTTCTTATTAAAGTATTTATTTCTTAAATTTAGACAGTATTAATATACAGACAAGATTATGACTATCAGTTTTAATACAGAACCAAAAGGACTGTTTGGACTTGTGTCTTCATGAAATAGATGTAATACATATGATGGATTAGAAAGAAAATCTTCCTGGAAAGAAACCAATCTGGCCGTTAGCAGCTGCCTAAATATCTGAAGTAGCAAAAGCAAACAGAAGCAAAACTGAGGATGCTCACTGTTCCTCCCTAATACCACCTTGTATTTATCTTCCTAACAAGATGGAACAGTTCTTATAACACAAAGTTGAACTTCTTAGGAGGTCTATGAAATGACAAATAAACCATCATTTTCAAAGCATACGCTATTCACAGCTTTTCTTTTTGGTTCAAATTTTTTTTTTCAGATTTCAATCATCCCTCAGTGTCAAGGACACAAAATAAATTGCCCCAACCAACTGTGAACACAGCTGACTGCAGATGACAAAAATGTTCAGTTTTAGAATTCAATGGCAAACGTTGGACATTAATTGGCTGTTAATATGATTACTACTCACTAAGCTACGGCTTTTCCTCTGGTTGCTAAAGCTCTCTTCAACGCTGCTCATGTATATTAACCTCTTTAAAGGGAAACTAAACCCAATTTGTTTTCTCTTTCATGAGTCAGATAGAGCATGCAATTGTAAGCAACTTTCTAATTTACTCCTATTGTCAATTTCTCTTTGTTCTCTTGCTATTTTTTTTTTCATTAAATCATTTTTATTGTTTTCCAAACAAGAATTCAGGAATACAGAGGCACAATTGTACAGATACTAACATCAACCATAAATGGATCAATAATAATAATAAAAAAAAACAACAACATTGTGACACTTTTATACAGTTTAGTGATTCCTTTCTCAGAGAATTATTCATTAGCGCAGATGCTTCCAGAATCTTGGTATGCTTTAGGCTACAATTAAAGGGCCATAATACTCAAATGTTTAAACACTTGAAAGTGATGCAGCATAGCTGTAAAAAGCTGACTAGAAAATATCACCTGAACATCTCTATGTAAAAAAGAAAGATATTTTATCTCAAAAGTTCCTCAGTAGCCACCTCCCATTGTAAAGGATTTCTAAGCAGCATTTTAGTGTGTCTGTCCTGGGACAGCTTAGGGGATGAGCCTCATGAACTCTCATATTATTTCACCAATCAGGTAAAGGAAGCTTACTATGAAATCTCATGAGAGTTAAGTCAAATCTCATGAGATCACAGTAAGAGTTCATGACCTCAGCACTGCTGATGCTGATTGGCTGCTGTTCATTTCTTCATTTTTATTTTTTATTTTTACCTGCAGCTGGGAGCAGCTGAGTAAAACTTTTTACACAGAACTTACTCTGCTGAGCTGAGGAGATTGTGAGGTAAAATATCTTCCTTTTTTACATAGAGATGCTCAGGTGATATTTTCCTGTCAGCTTTTTACAGTTATACTGCATCAGTTTCAAGTGATTTAGCATATGAGTATTATGTCCCTTTAATATACAGCTAACCTAATAATACTGAATGAACACTTTAACATTATAATGAATCTATATACCTTGTTCCCAGATAAATATAACATCAGCAATAAAATCTTGTTTACCAATGAACGTGTAATGTGTTTTTTCTAATTCAAATATATGGCTCACTTC
The DNA here is from genome assembly GCF_027579735.1 of Bombina bombina. NCBI lineage: Eukaryota > Metazoa > Chordata > Amphibia > Anura > Bombinatoridae > Bombina > Bombina bombina. The sequence continues at coordinate 117,297,727 of NC_069505.1, forward strand.
CCTAACCCACATAGAATATGTGGGGATATCCACTTTCTTCCAGAACCTGGGTATCAAGCGCCTGGCACATTTAAGCATACAATTAAGTACTTTTCTCCTATATATGCAGGTTATATTTGAAATATCGTTCAGGAGAACCATAGTTGGGGTAAATTCAAAGGGACTCCCTAAAGTCATATCAACATGTTTATTTATATTGTCCCGGTATGTTCAGAGAAGGGGACAAAACCACCAGATGTGGGAGAGGGTACCCATATCTCCAAAGTGTCTCCAACACAATGAGGAGGAGCTAGAGAAAATACTATGTAGGTGGAGGGGGGTTAAATACCATCTCAAAAGTAATTTAAAGTTCGTTTCTGCTAAGATTAATGATACAGATGATTTTTTGGTTTCCGTGAAAAAGTGTTGCCATTGAGTGTTGGTTAACCCAATATTCAGCTCTTTTTCCCATTTTATAATAAATGCAGGTCTCCTATCGGGAAAGGACCCCCTTAGAAGTTTGTATATTATGGATATGTGAGATTTGGTTACTGAGGGGGGTCATGCATAAAGTTTCAAAGGGAGTAAGGGATCTTGTGAGGTCCGCTTTATACGGGCTAGTGAATATGGATGGCATGTCTAATTTGTAGGTAGGGAAACCATAGGTGAAATGGTGAACCCAGCAGCTGGGATATTTCCGCTTGGGGACGCATGAGTCCTTTTTGTAGTAATATGTGTGCTGGTATGTTAGTGGGGATACCCGCAATTAATGGTGTTTGAATGGTATTGGACTGCAACAGAAGGGGGTTGTTAAGTAGTGGGGAAAGAGGAGATACTTGACTTGATATCGATTTGTCTGTCACTAAGGATTTGTCCCACGTTCGTAATGTGGCAGCTATATAATAGTTGACCCAGACTACAGGGGGTCTCCACTTTTGTGGTATCCAACACTGATCTCCTAGGTTTAAGCCACCCACCAAAAAGGTCTCCATCTGTACCCAGGGCTTTTCTAACGGAGTGTGCTTCCAGGCAACTAGACGCACCAAATGGACCGACTTATAATAGTTTATCAAATTTGGGGACCCCAGGCCTCCGTCTTCCCTGTTTAGGAACAAAGTGTTCCTATTCACTCTAGTTCTTTTATACGACCAGATGAATGAGTCAAATAATTTTTGTTGTTTCAATAAATAGTGCATGGGGAGGTCCAGGGGAAGAACTTGGAATAAATAGAGGTATTTAAGGAGAAGATTATTTCATTAATGCGTCCCAACCAGGAAAGATGACCTTGTTTATGCCAGAGTTCAAGGGATTTTGTGGTTTCCACCTGGAGGAGAACATAGTTAAGATTAAATAATTCTGTATGGCTAAGAGATATATTAACGGAGAAGTTTGAGGCAAGCTTATACTCCTCTAACTCTTCAAGGAGGGTGGGTAGAGAGGTAAGTGGAGAACGTAGTGTAAATATTATGTTGTCTGCATACAGCAGGCATTTTTGATGGATCTCACCAAAGGGGACACCTTGTATAAGGTGACCCCTTTGGCGAGATCCATCAAAAATGTCTGCTGTCAGAGTCTCCACCACCAGAGCAAACAACAATGGCGAGAGAGGGCACCCCTGACACGTGCCATTTCTAATAATAATCCTCCGTGAAAGTGTATTATTAGCATTAATGTGTGCTGTGGGGCTATGATGGAGAGCCCTTATGTGGGAGATCAACATCTGAGAGAACCCATACTTCGACAGAGTGGACCAAAGGAAATCCCAGTCCACCCTGTCGAAGGCCTTTTCGGCATCTGTAGAAAGAAGAGCTAAAGGTGTTTTCGAGGAAGAGGAAAAGAATAGGGCATGCAGAACTCGGATAGTGTTCTCTTTACCCTCCCTCCCCGGGATAAATCTGACCTGGTCAGTATGTATGAGAGAGTGAAGGAGCTTGTTTATTCTCATAGCTAACAGTTAGGCGTATAATTTAATATCAGTGTTTATTAAAAAAATGGGGCGGTAATTAGAGACCGCGTCAGGGGATTTACCCAGTTTAGGAATAACAGATATTGTGGCTTCTAGCAGAGTTGGTGGCCATTGACAGTTTTAGTCGATAGAGTTGTACATGTTTAGAAGGTGGGGGCATAGGAGGGATTTGAACATATGATAACATTTAGGGGTAAATCCATCGGGGGGGCAGGGGCCTCTTGCTATTTTTATTTGAAAAGCGAGAAGTTTAGGAGCGGGCCCATTTTTGGTTCAGCACCTGGTTTGCGCTTGCTGATTAGTGCTTAAATGTAGCCACCAATCAGCAAGTGCTATCCAGGGTCTGACTCAAAAATAGGCCGACACCTTAGTTTAGATTCCTGCTTTTCTAAATAAAGATAGCAAAAGAACAAAGGAAATCGATAATAGGAGTAAAATAGAAAGTTGCTTAAAATTGCTGCTCTATCTGAATCATGAAAGAAAAAATTGGGGTTTAGAGTCCCTTTAAGGTGCCAGATGAAGAAACTGAGCTTCTTCATAGTGGGCACTGTCATCTTGGAGCAGAGCTATTGTCACATTCATTTGCAGATCATTGAGGATGCTGTTTTTTTTATTGAATATATTTATTATATCCTCCTCCTCAAAGAAAAATAAAAATGTTACTATTCTTCAACTTCTAAAAAATATGATATCACATATGGAAAGGCATAGAACTGACGCGTTTCGCTCTAAACAGCACTTAGTCATAGATAATTTGAACCTCAACAACACATGGTATATAAAGGAGCTAAAGCCAATAAAAAACAGTTATCAAATTTCATACAACATTAACCCTTGAACATACATAATACATTAAAGTGGCCCTCAAAATGCTCACGATAATATACCAAAAATGAGCTACAAAAAGAATTAACAAAAATTAAATTAAATAAAGAACAGATAAAACAATGAAAAATTATGACAGGAGGAATAAATCACATTATGTATAGATAGCAGATGCATATTTGAATATACAACAAATGAATACAAATGCGGTCGCTTTAAAACCAGTCACGAGTAAAGTCTGTGAAGATTGTTGTAGATAAATCATTATCCCATTTTCTAAGGGATTGTGATCAACTCCATAGTTGTAGGCAAACACTTTCAAATTTTTACTGCTCTTGAGAAAGACGAATGTATTGTTGAAACACGTAGAGCTTTTTATGAGAGCTTTTATGTTTGTCCACAGTGGCATATTTTAAATAAATGTTTGTTTTTATAATGAATATTTGCTTGCTGCCTATTGGAATTATTATACTATAACCAAATTACAGGAGTGAGCATACTGCACATTATACACACTGCGTACTACCACACTTTGAGTGTAAATGTTATCATTTGCAGTTATATCGGAACTAAGAGACCTTATTCAGTATACCAGTTATACTTAAACGAAGAAGCCGGACTCTGAATTCTTCAGAGTGAGCATACTGCACTAATTATATAGTGTTGATCTACAGAAAAGCAAAGTCCTTTTATTATTTGGCTCAAATCGGAGCACCCGACAAGACCAGACCTGCGCCTCTATATTCCATATCCACTAAACAATAGTGCAATAATGAAATGCTTACAGTTTTGGGTTGATCAAAATATTTTACAAAAAGTAATTATTTATCTGCAGAAATCCTCATAGACTTTAATAGTGATTTTCTGTTCATAATCATAAGATCATTTTTTTAAAAGAATTGTGAATAACCCTTTTATTTTTTGTGCACTCCAGTCCTTAAGTACAGGTCATATTTTCAGATATCTGTAATAGAGCATAGGTGAAATAATCAGCTGATCAGTAACCATAGTTACTAACCTGCTCTCAACCATCAGCTGATCATTCACCTGTGCTCTAGTACAGATATCATAAAAATCTGGTCTGTTATGGGTACATGAGGACTGGAGTTGAGAAACACTGTTCTACCAGAGCTATCTACTGGGTGTGATGGTTAAAAAGGAATAATGATGTTTTTTTAGTCCAAAACACATCAGCATATCCCCAGTTTATATACATCAAATATTCACAATGGGAGAAAATAGACTGAAGGTCTACACTGTAGTCCCTTAAAGTGTCATAAAAAATGTTAGGATCTGTGCATATCCTAAAAGGGCTAATTAAGTCAAAATAGTTTGCATAAAAAAAAAATTAAAAAAATGTTGGCAAGTATTTTAAAATAATATTCAAAAATAAGCAAAATTACTTAGATAGCCACGCTGCCTGAAGAAGTCTGATCCACCCCCCCCCCCTTTATCAGTGTTTAGCTTCAGAAATACAGGTATTGTATTTCACAGCTGTTTATTTGCTTCTAGGCATGCTCCAGCAGATAATGAGTGTGTACTTCTGCATTCTACCAAATCAAAGATAGATATAGATGTAGCCATAGACAGAAATGTGTGTGTGTGTGTGGGGGGGGGGTTAGAGCTGTACAATTTGGAAACTTAAAAGAAAGGGTTAATGGTGAGGCACTGCAGTATAAATTTGCAGGTAAAGTAAATAAAGTATATTTTGTCTCTATTCCAACTTGTTTTATGTCCCTTTAACTATAGGTTGGATAAACCTGTTTTAGAGCAGCAGCTGCAATAGGTAACAAAGAAAAACTAAGTTATGTCACACTAGAATAGTCCTTTAAATGTTTTAGGGCACAAAGCACATTTTAAAAAACTTTTCAGAATATGATGTGTTATGTAATTGACCATTACATAAATATTATAACTTGTTTTGCTAGAGATGTGATTAACAGACTGCATATGTACAGTGATTACTTGTACAGGAAAAATCATGTATACTGCTGGCAGATGTATCCCCACACAGGTCATACCATAAACCTGGCAACCGATCAAATTCAGGAGAGGCACCCTTTGCTGAAGCAGCCAGGAAATTGCATTATGTCTGTGAACAGACAGTTCCTTTCTAAGCAGTAAATTCTGCCAACTTCCGTGCTTATCGGTAGACAAATAAAATGGTTACCATATAACCGATAGCAAAGCTTGTACCCTGTGATCTAGGGTAGATGGCATGGTCTATGTAAGCACATGTAGGTCTAGTAGGTCTAGTTTACAACAACGTCATACAAGTTTACAAAATACCAATTTTTACTTCGAAATTATAATGTGAACGTTGGAAAATAGATCTGTCAAATTATAATAAAAAAAAAACAAATAAGAGAGAAAAAAAAAGAGAAAGCAGGACAGCAGGAGGGAGAGAGATAGAGTGTGAGATGTAGAGAGAAGAGAGATAGGAGATTGAGTGGAGAGAGTGAGAGAAAGAGAGAGGAGGGTGATAGAAAGAGAGAGAGAGAGAAGGAGAGGGAGAGAGAGAGAGAGAGAGGGGGGGACAGAGAGAGAGAGAGAGAGAGAGAGAGAGAGAGAGAGAGAGAGGATCGAGTGGGGAGGCTGAGAAAAAGAGGAGGGAGAGAGTAAAAAAAAGAAAGAAAAAAGAGAAAGAAAAAAAAGAAAGAAAAAAGAAAGAAAAAAAAGAAAGAAAAAAGAAAGAAAAAGAAAGAGAAAGAAATATGTATTTATGAATAAATAGAACATTTTCTTCAACGTGAAGAACATTGTAATGTGAAATAATAATATTTCTTGTCAGGTTAGCGCACTTGAAAATATGCGATTGGGTTTGCGTGTGAGTAAGGGTGTAAGATTTTTCCCACTTTTCACCCTTCATTGAAGTCTATGGGGGAATACGTTAATGTTGACGTGATATTCTAAGTTGTTTTGTTTTGTGCTCATCTGGTTAGTGCTCGTGCAAAAACTTTTTACTTTTGAATTCTAATACATGATAAATAGCTCTCCCCTCTTAATCTAGCCTTTAGTTTGTGACCAAGTACATTCTTAGAACATGTCAACTGCCACATTTTCCCAGGACAGTCACGGTTTTTGGCCTTCTGTCTTCTGGTATGATTGTCCTAAAGCCTGTTGTAAAAATCTGCCAGAGGAACGAGCATGACATGGATGTGACTGAAGCAATCAGACATGCGGTGTTAGTTGCTCTAATGTATATACTTGTCTGCATATAGTGGCATCTAAGTCTCCTATACTTTACATTAGAACAGAATTAGAAAATAATACATTTGGTGAACTGGCATCTGTGAATCTCCTACAGTTTAGATAGAAGAATACAATATTTAATATTTTGTGTATATTGTGTGCAATTAGCAATAGGCGTTTTGGGATAGCTCCGAGTAGGCAGAGCTATAAAAAACATTAGTGGATGTGGTCAATACTCAGGCAACCTGATTAAAGTGGCCATGCAAATTATATTTAAATGTTGTCAATTACTGTTGCATGGTAATCTATTCACACTCTACAAAACTAAAAATGCTGCAGCTGTCTTTACTAAAACACCATAATCAAATCATGTTATTAGTGTTTATAATGGTGCATTTTATATCTCAGAAACTCTTGGAATAGCTTCAGAGACAAATTTATTCAAACATCTAACAAACAGATCTGTATGATAACATTAAGATTAAAACATTAGCTCCCATTGTAAATAATATAGACCAGTTCCCTATGATTGTATAGCCTATCACTATTACAATATAAAACCTCTTACAGTTATTTCAGCTTACACCAATCATGGAAAAATGTAAAACATATCAAGATCTAGGCCATTTATAGGGATGGGTGAATGTTTTCCAATATTCAAAAAATTCAACTAATTTTAAACACATTAGTTCGTTTGTTTCAAATTTCGAATGTTTTTACAACATTCTAACATTTATTTAATGTAATAGTATTTCTAATGCTTTCTTTAAATGTAATATTCGATTCAAATTATTCTAATAATTCAAATGATGCAATAATTGAATTTGAAAAATTAAAATCGATATATTTGTAATAGTAATTATAATGCTCTCTTTCAATGTAATATTGATATATGTAAAATTGATATATTTGTACGTATTATCTATTATGTATCAATTTACTAAATTCCCTACCACATGAGCTTCTGAATAGCATTTGTTAAATCAAATGTTTATTCGAAATTTCGAATGTGGATATTCAATCTAATTATGAACATTGGAAACGAAAGTAAGATTTAAAAACCGCAAATAAAATTTGACAACCGAATTTTAATGGATTTTCATTTGATTGTCCAAAATGAATGTCCATAGGACTACTCGTTCTACAAAATGAATTACGTTTTCAGCACATTCGCCCAATGTTAGTCACAATGCAGACGGCTTTCTTTGAACAACCAACCTGGAAACTGCAAAACACACTTCAATTGTTATGTTATCCTTCAGTTATGTGATTCAAGTCTCTCACACACGATGCTCGGCCATAAGGGACATAGTCTGATCTCCGCGCCAGAGCTGCAGCTATAAAGAAAAATCCTTTGGCTGAACACTGAAATGTTTTGTTGTTTTTTTATATCTGAAACACTTGGCAGAGAACAATTTCTTTGTTAAACTGTGTGCCAAAAATGTATGTGATGCAACCCAGTTCATCTTTAGTGCAGCCCAAAGTCTGAACAATGGAAACAAAAAAACAATGAATGTGATGAAAGAAGAACTTTCATTATATAAAGAATATGATTTCTAAGGAAAAAAAAAAAAAAAGATGTCATGAATGGTTTGTCTCTACATAAAGTATTACGTTACACAATGACTGCAATAATCTGCACAAGTTGTGCTTTTTATTTATGAAAACTGTATAGAGAGATAACCATGGATGAATTGGTGGGGGAAGAAAACTAATACCTTGTGTCAGGATTGGTTAGGTTACACCTCACAACATTCGTGGCAAGAAATTAGGAGCTCAGGAGGCTGAGGAGAAAGGTTGCCATTTTGTGTACAGAACCGCATACATTACAACATTTGTAACTGGGTATCAGGGGCTCTGGAGGTTAATGGGGATTTTGAGGGTGGAGCTATGTTGGGAGGGGTTAGTTGGCGGGATTGTGGATGTGTCTGGTTGGTCAGTGGGTGTGTCTGGGCAGTTTGTTGGCATCTGGGTGTTCCTTGGGTGGGTCAGTGGGACATTCGGCAAATAGGGACATATGAATGCCTCAGAGGGGCAGTGGGACAGAGCTCAAAATCAGGAACTATAGGGAGGTCTGGAACTGTGTTGGGAGAGAGTGGGGACACGGGTGAATTGTGGGCATGTCTGGGCAGTTCATGGGTGTGGCTAGGGGAAATTCTGCAAATCAGGACACATGACTGTTTCAGAGGGACAGCAGGACAGAGCTCAGAATCAGGGACTGTGGAGGGAGTGGGGACACGGGTGGATAGTGTGCGTGATTGTGGGTGCATCTGGGCGGTCAGTGATTGTGTCTGGGTGGTTTATGGGTGTGGCTAGGGAAAATTCTGCAAATCAGGACACATGACCATTTCAGAGGGGCAGCAGGACAGAGCTCAAAATTAGGGACTGTCCCTCTCAAATAGGGATAGTTGGGAAGTCTGGATTAGGTGAATGTTGAAAAGCTAGTTTATTAAAAGGGGAAACAGCAACCTCATTTGTTCTAAAGGGACAGTAAGCACCTTGTAATTACGACATTTTTCTACAAACAAATTACCTTGTATTCAGAGTATATACATTATTACAACAGATTAACACATTTTTCCTGCAATTGTTTTGTCTGGAGAAGCCATTCCAAAATGGATTATAGAAAAGAGAGGGTTTGCCACTGTTATTGTGTTAACAAAATTGATATGTGTCAGGAATAGGCCTGTGAAGCCTGCCATGTGCTCTTTTCAGGAATAGAAAATCTACCATTTTAAGACTTAAATTAAAAGAAAAGGAGGTAAAATAAATAATGAAAGTATATTGCAAAAGTTGTTTTAATGTACGTAATTAAACGTTTTATATCACAATATCAAGTACAATTACAAGTGTTTATTGTGAAATATGCAGAGTATAAAAAATTGCAAAAGACAAGAAGGCGCCTCATGGTGTCGAATTTTCACAACAATAGCAAACGGGTATTAAAACAAGATTCACTCACATTTGGAAAAGCACATTCATGTGCGTAAAACGCCTTCCAGGACCTCTAAGCTGCCCAGCAAGCAATGCATTGTAAAATATGTATAGTAAAAAATATATATATTTACAATAAATATTATTTATTTTGGCCCCTTTTCTTGTAAAATAATTGTGGGATTTCCAATTCTGAGAACTGGAAGTACACACTGCAGACTTCAGAAGCCTATATCTGATACATTTATTTCTAATTGGCCTCAGCAGAGGTGATAAGATAGGACTGCGGCTACATCTATTCCTAATTGGCCTCGGCAGAGGTGATAAGATAGGACTGCTGCTAAATCTATTCCTAATTGGCCTCAGCAGAGGTGATAAGATGATAGGTATGAGCAGTGAACAAGCTTTAAAGGGACAGTCTAGTACAGAATGTTTTTTTGTTTAAAAAGATAGATAATCCCTTTATTAGCCATTCCCCAGTTATGCATAACTAACACAGTTATATTAATATATGTTTTACCTCTGTGATTACCTTGTATCTAAACCTCTGCATACTGCCCCCTTATCTAAGTTTTTTTTGACAGACTTGCATGTCAGCCAATCAGTGCCCTCTCATAAGTAACTCCACGGCATGAGCACAATGTTCTCTATATGGCACACATGTACTAACACCCTCTAGCTGTCAAAAACGGTCAAATGCCTTCAGATAAGAGGCAGCCTTCAATGGCTTAACAATTAGCATATGAGCCTACCTAGGTTTAGCTTTCAACTAAGATTACCAAGAGAACAAAACACATTTGATGATAAAAGTAAATTGGGAAGTTGTTTAAAATTACATGCCCTATCTAAATCTTTGATTTAACCTTCTTTAAAACAAATAATTATGTTGATATGTTTAAATAAATCTCTCTTGTATGCAAGGAAGAAATTGTTTTAGTTTAATTTCCCTTTATTAAGTTGTGTGCCCTGAGCGAGATTTACTGGGACGGCACTTTATGGCACCATGACATTCTATTTGTGCTTTCGAAAATTTTTTATATACTGAGCTCAGGACACATAAGGGGCATAGACAATAGGTATTGGTGCTGAGACCTAAAGGGTTAGTTAATAAGATGAATTAAAGAAGAAAACATAATTTATGTAAGAACTTACCTGATAAATTCATTTATTTCATATTAGCAAGAGTCCATGAGCTAGTGACGTATGGGATATACATTCCTACCAGGAGGGGCAAAGTTTACCAAACCTCAAAATGCCTATAAATACACCCCTCACCACACCCACAATTCAGTTTAACGAATAGCCAAGAAGTGGGGTGATAAAAAAGTGCAAAAGCATATAAAATAAGGAATTGGAATAATTGTGCTTTATACAAAATCATAACCACCATAAAAAAAGGGCGGGCATCATGGACTCTTGCTAATATGAAAGAAATGAATTTATCAGGTAAGTTCTTACATAAATTATGTTTTCTTTCATGTAATTAGCAAGAATCCATGAGCTAGTGACGTATGGGATAATGACTACCCAAGATGTGGATCTTTCCACACAAGAGTCACTAGAGAGGGAGGGATAAAATAAAGACAGCCAATTCCTGCTGAAAATAATCCACACCCAAAATAAAGTTTAACGAAAAACATAAGCAGAAGATTCAAACTGAAACCGCTGCCTGAAGTACTTTTCTACCAAAAACTGCTTCAGAAGAAGAAAATACATCAAAATGGTAGAATTTAGTAAAAGTATGCAAAGAGGACCAAGTTGCTGCTTTGCAAATCTGATCAACCGAAGCTTCATTCCTAAACGCCCAGGAAGTAGAAACTGACCTAGTAGAATGAGCTGTAATTCTCTGAGGCGGAGTTTTACCCGACTCAACATAGGCAAGATGAATTAAAGATTTCAACCAAGATGCCAAAGAAATGGCAGAAGCTTTCTGGCCTTTTCTAGAACCGGAAAAGATAACAAATAGACTAGAAGTCTTTCGGAAAGATTTAGTAGCTTCAACATAATATTTCAAAGCTCTAACAACATCCAAAGAATGCAACGATTTCTCCTTAGAATTCTTAGGATTAGGACATAATGAAGGAACCACAATTTCTCTACTAATGTTGTTGGAATTCACAACCTTAGGTAAAAATTCAAAAGAAGTTCGCAACACCGCCTTATCCTGATGAAAAATCAGAAAAGGAGACTCACAAGAAAGAGCAGATAATTCAGAAACTCTTCTGGCAGAAGAGATGGCCAAAAGGAACAAAACTTTCCAAGAAAGTAATTTAATGTCCAATGAATGCATAGGTTCAAACGGAGAAGCTTGAAGAGCTCCCAGAACCAAATTCAAACTCCAAGGAGGAGAAATTGACTTAATGACAGGTTTTATACGAACCAAAGCTTGTACAAAACAATGAATATCAGGAAGAATAGCAATCTTCCTGTGAAAAAGAACAGAAAGAGCAGAGATTTGTCCTTTCAAAGAACTTGCAGACAAACCCTTATCTAAACCATCCTGAAGAAATTGTAAAATTCTCGGTATTCTAAAAGAATGCCAAGAAAAATGATGAGAAAGACACCAAGAAATATAAGTCTTCCAGACTCTATAATATATCTCTCGAGATACAGATTTACGAGCCTGTAACATAGTATTAATGACAGAGTCAGAGAAACCTCTTTGACCAAGAATCAAGCGTTCAATCTCCATACCTTTAAATTTAAGGATTTCAGATCCTGATGGAAAAAGGGACCTTGTGACAGAAAGTCTGGTCTTAACGGAAGAGTCCACGGTTGGCAAGAGGCCATCCGGACAAGATCCGCATACCAAAACCTGTGAGTCCATGCCGGAGCTACCAGCAGAACAAACGAGCATTCCTTCAGAATCTTGGAGATTACTCTTGGAAGAAGAACTAGAGGCGGAAAGATATAGGCAGGATGATACTTCCAAGGAAGTGATAATGCATCCACTGCCTCCGCCTGAGGATCCCGGGATCTGGACAGATACCTGGGAAGTTTCTTGTTTAGATGGGACGCCATCAGATCTATTTCTGGAAGTTCCCACATTTGAACAATCTGAAGAAATACCTCTGGGTGAAGAGACCATTCGCCCGGATGCAACGTTTGGCGACTGAGATAATCCGCTTCCCAATTGTCTATACCTGGGATATGAACCGCACAGATTAGACAGGAGCTGGATTCCGCCCAAACCAAAATTCGAGATACTTCTTTCATAGCCAGAGGACTGTGAGTCCCTCCTTGATGATTGATGTATGCCACAGTTGTGACATTGTCTGTCTGAAAACAAACGAACGATTCTCTCTTCAGAAGAGGCCAAAACTGAAGAGCTCTGAAAATTGCACGGAGTTCCAAAATATTGATCGGTAATCTCACCTCCTGAGATTCCCAAACTCCTTGTGCCGTCAGAGATCCCCACACAGCTCCCCAACCCGTGAGACTTGCATCTGTTGAAATTACAGTCCAGGTCGGAAGCACAAAAGAAGCCCCCTGAATTAAACGATGGTGATCTGTCCACCATGTTAGAGAGTGTCGAACAATCGGTTTTAAAGATATTGTTTGAGATATCTTCGTGTAATCCTTGCACCATTGCTTCAGCATACAGAGCTGAAGAGGTCGCATGTGAAAACGAGCAAAGGGGATCGCGTCCGATGCAGCAGTCATAAGACCTAGAATTTCCATGCATAAGGCTACCGAAGGGAATGATTGTGACTGAAGGTTTCGACAAGCTGCAATCAATTTTAGACGTCTCTTGTCTGTTAAAGACAGAGTCATGGACACTGAATCCATCTGGAAACCCAGAAAGGTTACCCTTGTCTGAGGAATCAAAGAACTTTTTGGTAAATTGATCCTCCAACCATGATCTTGAAGAAACAACACAAGTCGATTCGTATGAGATTCTGCTAAATGTAAAGACTGAGCAAGTACCAAGATATCGTCCAAATAAGGAAATACCACAATACCCTGTTCTCTGATTACAGACAGAAGGGCACCGAGAACCTTTGTAAAAATTCTTGGAGCTGTAGCTAGGCCAAACGGCAGAGCCACAAACTGGTAATGCTTGTCCAGAAAAGAGAATCTCAGGAACTGATAATGATCTGGATGAATCGGAATATGCAGATATGCATCCTGTAAATCTATTGTGGACATATAATTCCCTTGCTGAACAAAAGGCAAGATAGTCCTTACAGTTACCATTTTGAACGTTGGTATCCGTACATAACGATTCAATATTTTTAGATCCAGAACTGGTCTGAAGGAGTTCTCCTTCTTTGGTACAATGAAGAGATTTGAATAAAACCCCATCCCCTGTTCCGGAACTGGAACTGGCATAATTACTCCAGTCAACTCTAGATCTGAAACACATTTCAGAAACGCTTGAGCTTTTACTGGATTTACTGGGACACGGGAAAGAAAAAATCTCTTTGCAGGAGGTCTCATCTTGAAACCAATTCTGTACCCTTCTGAAACAATGTTCTGAATCCAAAGATTGTGAACAGAATTGATCCAAATTTCCTTGAAAAAACGTAACCTGCCCCCTACCAGCTGAGCTGGAATGAGGGCCGCACCTTCATGTGGACTTAGAAGCAGGCTTTGCTTTTCTAGCTGGCTTGGATTTATTCCAGACTGGAGATGGTTTCCAAACTGAAACTGCTCCTGAGGATGAAGTATCAGGCTTTTGTTCTTTGTTGAAACGAAAACGATTATTAGCCCTACTTTTACCTTTAGATTTTTTATCCTGTGGTAAAAAAGTTCCTTTCCCACCAGTAACAGTTGAAATGATGGAATCCAACTGAGAACCAAATAATTTGTTACCCTGGAAAGAAATAGAAAGTAAAGTTGATTTAGAAGCCATATCAGCATTCCAAGTTTTAAGCCATAAAGCTCTTCTAGCTAAAATAGCTAGAGACATAAACCTGACATCAACTCTGATAATATCAAAAATGGCATCACAGATAAAATTATTAGCATGCTGAAGAAGAATAATAATATCATGAGAATCACGATGTGTTACTTGTTGCGCTAAAGTTTCCAACCAAAAAGTTGAAGCTGCAGCAACATCAGCCAAAGATATAGCAGGTCTAAGAAGATTACCTGAACACAGATAAGCTTTTCTTAGAAAGGACTCAATTTTCCTATCTAGAGGATCCTTAAACGAAGTACCATCTGACGTAGGAATAGTAGTACGTTTAGCAAGGGTAGAAATAGCCCCATCAACTTTAGGGATTTTGTCCCAAAATTCCAATCTGTCAGATGGCACAGGATATAAATGCTTAAAACGTTTAGAAGGAGTAAATGAATTACCCAATTTATCCCATTCTTTGGAAATTACTGCAGAAATAGCATTAGGAACAGGAAAAACTTCTGGAATAACCACAGGAGCTTTAAATACCTTATCCAAACGTTTAGAATTAGTATCAAGAGGACCAGAATCCTCTATTTCTAAAGCAATTAGTACTTCTTTAAGTAAAGAACGAATAAATTCCATTTTAAATAAATATGAAGATTTATCAGCATCAACCTCAGAGACAGAATCCTCTGAACCAGAGGAGTCATCAGAATCAGAATGATGATGTTCATTTAAAAATTCATCTGTAGGGAGAGAAGTTTTAAAAGATTTTTTACGTTTACTAGAAGGAGAAATAACAGACATAGCCTTCTTAATGGATTCAGAAACAAAATCTCTTATATTATCAGGAACATTCTGCACCTTAGATGTTGAAGGAACTGCAACAGGCAATGGTACTTTACTAAAGGAAATATTATCTGCTTTAACAAGTTTGTCATGACAATCAATACAAACAACAGCTGGAGAAATAGCTACCAAAAGTTTACAGCAGATACACTTAGCTTTGGTAGATTCAGCACTTGACAGCGATTTTCCTGTAGTATCTTCTGACTCAGATGCAACGTGAGACATCTTGCAATATGTAAGAGAAAAAACAACATATATATAAAGCAAAATTGATCAAATTCCTTAAATGACAGTTTCAGGAATGGGAAAAAATGCCAAAGAACAAGCTTCTAGCAACCAGAAGCAATAAAAAATGAGACTTAAATAATGAGGAGACTAAAGCGACGCCCATATTATTTGGCGCCTAAATGCTTTTGGCGCCAAAATGACGCCACATCCGGAACGCCGACATTTTTGGCGCGAAATAACGTCAAAAAATGACGTAACTTCCGGCGACACGTATGACGCCGGAAACGGAAATAGAATTTTTGCGCCAAAAAAGTCCGCGCCAAGAATGACGCAATAAAATGAAGCATTTTCAGCCCCCGCGAGCCTAATAGCCCACCGGGAAGAGTCAAATTTTTGAAGGTAAGAAAAAATGGTTAAATCAAAAATGCATTATCCCAAATATGAAACTGACTGTCTGAAAATAAGGAAAGTTGAACATTCTGAGTCAAGGCAAATAAATGTTTGAATACATATATTTAGAACTTTATAAACAAAGTGCCTAACCATAGCTTGGAGTGTCACAGAAAATAAGACTTACTTACCCCAGGACACTCATCTACATATAGCAGATAGCCAAACCAGTACTGAAACGAGAATCAGCAGAGGTAATGGTATATATAAGAGTATATCGTCGATCTGAAAAGGGAGGTAAGAGATGAATCTCTACGACCGATAACAGAGAACCTATGAAATAGACCCCGTAGAAGGAGATCACTGCATTCAAATAGGCAATACTCTTCTCACATCCCTCTGACATTCACTGCACGCTGAGAGGAAAACCGGGCTCCAACTTGCTGCGGAGCGCATATCAACGTAGAATCTAGCACAAACTTACTTCACCACCTCCATCGGAGGCAAAGTTTGTAAAACTGAATTGTGGGTGTGGTGAGGGGTGTATTTATAGGCATTTTGAGGTTTGGGAAACTTTGCCCCTCCTGGTAGGAATGTATATCCCATACGTCACTAGCTCATGGACTCTTGCTAATTACATGAAAGAAAAAGAAATCTCACATAAGCACTCTTGTCAAGTATAATGCCCATTTAATCACAAGAGGAAACATAATCCTCTCAAAAGTGAACACAAAAGCATTATCATATATAAGGACAATTAACAATATTAGAAAACAATATTCTGTACATTAAAAAGAAAACACCAGTGGAAATACAATATCGACCTCTCTCTAAGAACTGAGTAAACGGTAACAATCAAGATACCCCTTAAGAGGAACAACAGGCAAAAATACTTAGCTCATGAGATGAGCATGCTGATAGAGAGGGCTCAAGAGTAGAAGGTAAAAAGTTCGTAAACTGTTCTCCTGGTAAATCTCGATAGTAGATCCTCAAAGCAAAGTTTCTCTGATTCACAAAATGATTAGAGAGCAATTGGTTGAAAGGTTTGCTTGTGAGCTCTAGGAGAGTGAACACAATCTCAACACGGTCAGTAGCTGTATTGTATCAGCCAATCCTAGCCACAGAGATATCGGACAGTAAGACCGATGCCTGCTCCCACAATTGGCTCACAATTGACGGCTATAACAGCAAGATGCATGGGAGTATGCTATAATCTCAGCGTTGCCAGCAAAAGGGTCACCCCTATGCAACTGAACAGCAGAGATATAAGGTATGCTAGCCTAACGCATTCTCCCTTCCCAGGCCAATTGCGGATATAATTACCAACATAAAGCTGTCTGCCAAATTGGATGTATCCACGGTGTAGGAAAACTTGCCTACGTACGTTTCACCTTACTTAAGGCTTCTTCCAGGCGTGTATAAATTCAAATACGTTCCTCCTCCTTATAAAGGGTTGCTGGTATCTTGTCCCCCAGAAATGAGTGCTGGTGAATATTGGTTCCCACTTTGAACTGAGAACGTTATTAACCTCACTGTCCACATGAATATAAGAGAGCAGTCTTACGGTTATGCACAGAATATTTACAAAACATAATTACTACAAAGAAACTACTTCGGCAGCTAACTTGTACCCATATTTGCATTATTTGTGGACTTATGTATATAATAGTAGTACAACATTATGGCAAAATGTTAGACAGTATTTGATACAGTTAGTATATTGAACCATACAAAGTCAACATACTGAGTATTGGTATACTCCCCTGTACTGTGTGTGACTATCTCTATAGAAAAATACATTTGCAGAAAAGAATCTGGAGCATACCTGGATCTTGATGTAAGGGGAGTTTTAAGGGTTAGGATCAACCCCTTGAATAGCAGAGATGACTAACACATTGTGGAATTGCTGCAAAGTCCTTGTTTTTCCAGCCACATTATAGTCATGGTAATATCATGGATGCAATAGCCAGAGCAAACTATCACCTCACTTCTAGGTAGGTGCCTAATTGCTTATGAGAAATCCTTCCTACAGATGTTAAAATGATAGTAAACTCTCCCTTTTTTAGAATCAGATCCGAAATGTTAGTGATATTTTAGATGGAGTTTAATTCATCTGTTGTAATGAAGTTGCCCTATAACTTACTTTTTAATATAGATATAAAATTCAAATTCCCCACACACCACCGCCCACTTCAAAAGTACATTTTTCTGTGAGCTAAAGGTTTGAATTGTTGTCAAAATCGTTAGCTCACAGACAAATTTACTTTTGAAGTGGGCAGTGGAGCGCAGGGAATTTGAATTTTACATTAAAAAGTAAGTTATAGTGCAACTTTATTACAACTGTTGAAATAAACTTCATCTAAAATATCGCTAACATTCCGGATCTGATTTTAAAAAGGGGAGAGTTTACCATCACTTTAAGGAGCTAAGCCTTACCAAGTATAACAGAATATAAACTTTCCAGACCGCAGGGGTCCGGATGAAAAATAATCTTCTGATGACAGGTCTTGTGCCGCCTGGAAGAACAGGGTTCAGAATACCACGTACAATATGCTATTCCTGGTTACGCTCAATGAGGCCCACAGCAGAATACAGGACAACATTTAAAAAAAAAAAAAAAAATTTAAATACCATCTCCAACAATCTTTATATGTCCCCTTAAAAGTGTCCACTTAAAGGGCCACTAAACCCAAAATCTTTCTTTCATGATTCAGTTAGAGAATACAAATTTAAACAACATTACAATTTACTTCTATTATTTATTTTGCTTAATTTTTTAGATCTCCTTAGTTGAAGAAAAAACAATGCAGATGGTGAGCCAATCACACGAGGATTCTATGTGCAGCAACCAATCAGCAGCTACTGAGCATATCTAGATATGCTTTTCAGCAAAGAATATCAAGAGAATAAAACAAATTAGATAATATAAGTAAATTAGAAAGATGTTTAAAACTGCATTCTCTTTCTAAATCATGAAAGAAAAAATGTGGGTTTCATGGCTTTAAGTATAAAATGTATGTGTGTGTGTGTGTGTGTGTGTGTATGATTATGTGTGTGTGTGTGATTATGTGTGTGTGTGTGTATGATTATGTGTGTGTGTGTATGATTATGTGTGTGTGTGTGTGTGTGTGTGTGTGTGTGTGTGTATGATTGTGTGTGTGTGTGTGTGTGTGTGTGTGTGTGTATGATTATGTGTGTGTGTGTGTGTGTATATGTGTATATATGTGTGTGTGTGTGTGTATGATTATGTGTATGTGTGTGTGTGTGTGTGTATGTGTGTGTGTGTATGTGTATGATTATGTGTGTGTATGTGTGTGTGTATATATATATATATATATATATATATATATATATATATATATATATACACACTTTATATTGTAACATATGCTGAGGTCGTTAAACTGCTTGCACATCTATTCTTTGAGTTAGATGTAACGAGATCTAAAGTTTTGATTAGACATCTGCAATAATACCACTGTCAGCAAAGTCTTTTTTAAGAAGAAGATATTAGATGGATGCAGAGGATCTATAAAAAGGAGTATACAGAAAGCGATTAACTGAGAGGCTGCCAATAAAGTCAAAATGTTCGTGGAGGATTTTATATCAACCTAAGCAACAGCTAAAGATGAATTCCTTGGCTGATGCTAAGGACTTTTATGCAATGCCATGCAGACTGATCTAGCAGACAAGAGGATACTTGAGGAGTATGCAAAGTTATTATACTTTGTATAAATTGTCATTTTAAATATAATATATATTATAAATAAATGCAGGTACAAATCTCTTTATCCAAACTGCTTAGGATTGTGTGTAAAATGGGACAGCTGGGATAGGACCAAGTGTAAACAACAATATCTTATGTAAGTTAACATTTACAACCTAAAAGTAGTTTTATATGATTTTGAAGGACTAAACAAACAAATGCACATGACACCAACAATATTTTGATTTGTTCATATGTTTAAAACCGTTACTCTAAATGTGAGAAAGGCTCCAGTTTTACACTATTCAATAGCGATCTACCAGTGTCTTTGTCTATTTTGTGTAGCTATTGGCTTGCAGCAGTAGCATTATCTAGGACTTTAATTTTATTTACGTTTAAGCTGATGTTCAGTTGCTCCTCTGCTGCCCTGAATGCTGCACATAGGAAATAAGGGGTTAACAGATTTCTATTTACAAATAATTTTGTCATAATTTGTCTGAACCAAATAACCCTAAGAACTAATAATATTGAACAAAATGAAAGAATTTATTTTTCATAACAAACAATTTGTCTAAAAGAAATCATTTTACCTAATTGATATATGTATTATTTTATATATATATATATATATATATATATATATATATATATATATATACACATTCATAAGAGCATAACAGCAAAGAATTCCGAAGGGCTGTGTATTTTGCATAAGCCTAGGTTTAGTTTTACTGTTTATACAACCAAAGGCCAAACAATATTGGGTACATTTTATTACTGCATTATAAATATTAATTCCCATAAACGGGGGGGCTGTATGTGCAGCTGTTGGGAATTTTCAGATGACTTATTCCAAGTGCCCTGTATTCAGGCACCATATAAATACCACTTAATATCTGTAGTCAAATATCTGTGTCTGTGCGTTTTTTATGTTTATTTTGCAATAAACAATTATAATACATTTTAATATAATTTTATATGTTTAATATATCTTTGTAAATACAATGAAGATAAAATATATATCTCTTTATACAATAATCTGTTACGTTGCTCAAACCATCCCAATTTTCTTCCAAATGAGCAAAAAACAAACATGTTTTTGATTGATTTGTTTTTGTGTGTGTGTTTGCATTTTTTTCTTCTTTTTTTTTTTAGCAAAGTTAATATTAAACCGGCAACCAATATGACGCAAATAACTTCAGAGAACTGTACGTCAATTTTATTACTCCCTAATGAAATTAAGTGTCTGTATTTAAGCAGACTTTCAGTGTTTAATTAGATAACAAAAGGCTTTTTGTTTTTGGTCCTCAATTAGGCAAGTGAATAAAATGCATAATATTTTTTTCTTACATCATCAATAAAACCTTTTGAAGAGAAAATAAAATCTCAACAATATTTTTACTGTTCTATATTGAGTACATTAATAAAAGATGCGTTGGGTTTGATTTGCTAAAACTTGTGCTCATATCTCGGCCTATGCGTTGTGCCATATCTAATAGTATAAAGGCAGTTAGTAGAAGATCAGCCTGTGAGATTTCACAGATTTTGCTCACATGTACAGATAATCTTGTAGCATAAAAAATTTGCCGCCAAAAAAAAACAAAATTTCTGTTTCTTCCCTCCTCCCTCTCTGTCTCCCTCTTGGACTAGGTTTTTCAATTTACTATAATCAAATTTACTTAATTCTCTTGGTATCCTTTGATAAAAAAAAGCAACCCTAGATACGCTCAAGAGCAGCAGCACTAATGGGAGATAGCTGGTAATTGGTGGCAACACACACGCATGCCTCTTGTCATTGGCTCACAGGATGTGTTCAGCTAACTTTAACAATATATTTAACCTCTTTATATACAAGCAATAACGCAATAATAAAATGCTGCAACATGTGAGAACATTTTCTTTTTGCTCATTTATGTCTCTTTAACATTTCGTACATGGGCACCCCTTGGGAGTGAGGCAAACAGTTTAAATAATGTCAGAATATAACATCAGTGGGCAGAGCATGAAAGAGTTGCGCTTGTACATATGAGCTATGTGTCATTTTAAAAAGGTTCGTTCATCTGCATCAAAGAATGACTCAGTTGGAGGCACTTGCTTATATTTAAAGGGGGTTCCAATAGTGTTTTCCCTTTACGGTGTTCCCAATGATCAACTTTACCTGCTGGAGTGTATTTCACTGTTTGCAAACATATTCTTTACCTTTATTTTGTTATTTGGAATGGCTACTTTTACCTGATGTATCCCCACCTATACTGAAATTATGAGTAGCAAACATTTCCTTTGTGGGAAAGCAAAATAGACAGGATACAATAGCAATAATTAATATAGGCATATGATGGAGAGAGATTTTGTATCTGAAATAGCTGGTTGTGCTAACTCAATCCCTCAGCCATAATTAGCATTTCAATACCTAACATTAGCAGGTCTGCTTTACTTGCAGGTTCAGCCAATTGTTATGGGCATATCCTAGAGCACAACAGATGGTGGTTTTAATGAGCAAACATTTCAATTTAAAACAAAAATAAACATAAAGGAACAATGTCTTATTCATTAATACACTGCAGTATATATAACAGGTCATTTGGAACACATTAAGGAGAAACACATTTTATATTAAAGTGTCTCTTTAAGGAACACAAACCTAGAAGGGGCATTTGTTCCCTCATGCACCACCTCTCCTGACACCCAGATCTTTTATAAAATGTTACTCAAAGTATAACACACATTGGTTATGCAGTCAGGAAGTTTAAAATCACAAGGCTCATGTAAAGGTATAAAAGAATGTCAAGTTCTGAATGGACATATCACAAAAATATGCATTAAGTAAATCCCACACAACAGCTGACAAATGAGATATGAACTGATGTGTTGTTATTACAACCAATAAAGTGTATGAAGTACATTACAAAGAAGTGGTCTTAATGACCAAAGCTGTTAAAAAGATTATAAATATGACGTCTGTTTGGAAAGCATCTTGATGTGGAATGTAGAGTTAATCATAACAGTGATTCAGAGGTAAAGAATGCGTGCTTAGCGTTTTAATTAATGTATGGAATATATATCTATATACTGCACTTTGTTAGATAATGTGCGCACAATACATTTATAACGCAATTAGATACACGCAACCACGAGACTGCGGATATTAAAATTCTCCACCTAAGTGGTGGAGAAGAGGGTAGGGAAACAGCGTTCTAATGACTGCTGCTTGATAAATACTGACTGCAGGTTCTCTTGTGAGGACCTACAGTCGTAATGCGGTGAACGGCTTAATAAATAGAGCCCTAAGTAGTGCATTGCTGCTCCTTCAACAAAAAATACTAAGAGAATGAAGCAAATGTTATAATACAAGTAAATTGGAAAGTTGTTTAAAATCACATATTCTAATTAAATCATGAAAGAAACATTTTGGGTTTGATGTCCCTTTAAGAGCTCTTAAAACTCCTTTATATGAACCACAATAGTTTTATTTCACTTTAGAGTCCCCTTAAAGGGACACTAAACCCAATTTTTTTTTCTTTCATAATTCAGATAGAGCATGACATTTTAATCAACTTTCTAATTTATTCCTAATTTTTCTTCGTTCTCTTGCTATCTTTATTTTAAAAGCAGGAATGTTAATCTTAGCAGCCAGCCCATTTTAGGTTCAGCACCATGGATAGCGCTTACTTATTGGAGGCTTACATTTACCCAACAATAAGCAAGCATAACCCAGGTTCTCAACCAAAAATGGGCTGGCTCCTATGCATCACATTCCTGCTTTTTAAATAAAGATAGCAAGAGAACGTAGAAAAATTGATAATAGGAGTAAATTAGAAAGCTGCTTAAAATTGCATGCTCTACCTGAATCATGACAGATTTTTTTTGGGTATAGTGTCCCTTTAATAAGCTACTCAGAGGCATAAAATTTCTACCATGCATATTAAAATAGCATTATATAAACATGTTAAAAATAGTTGGGGGTGGATGAAAATATTTAAGTTAAAGGAACATGGGAGTCTAAACACTGTTATAGAAATATACTTTTTACCTCTGTAATTACCTTGTATCTAAGCTTCTGCTGACTGCCTTCTTATCTCAGTTCTTTTGACAGACTTGCATTTCAGACAATTAGTGCTGACTCTTAAATAACTCCACGTGCGTGAGCACAATGTTATTAATATGAAACACATGAACTAACGCTCTCTAGCTATGAAAAACTGTCAAATGCATTCAGAAAAGAGGCGGCCTTCAAGGGCTTAGAAATTAGCATATGAGCCTACCTAGGGTTTAGCTTTCAACTAAGAATAACAAGAGAACAAAGCAAATTTGATGCTAAACATAAATTAAATTAGTTGTTTAAAATGCCCTATCTGAATCATGAAAGTTTAATTTGGACTTTACTATTCCTTTAATTTAAAAAAATCCAATTTACTATCAAAATTATGCTTTTGTCTTAGTATCATTTGTTGAAACATAGCAGTCTTATCAGTCTTCCAGTGCGCAAGACACATGCATGCTCGCCAGCCTACCTCAATATGCCTAATATAAACATAAATTAAATAACAGAAGTCAATTAAAATGTTTAAACTGTACGCAGAATCATGACAATTTTGATTTAAATGCCATGTCCCTTTGCAGCTGTTTATTATGCTTTGGGAACATGAAGCTCATTGGCTGATATAGAACACTCCCACAGCTCTATTGGTGGGCAGTGACGTATTAACATCTGTTTTACAAAAACTGCAATACATATTACAATGCAACAAAGGAAGCAATATTCTCAGGTTATCTTAGTACTAGAGACAGCCTTAGGGAACCTTAAAGGGAAATGAAACCCAACATTTTTCTTTCATGATTCAGATAGAGCTTGCAATTTAAAAAAAAACATTCTAACTTATTTCTATATTTCATTCTCTTGGTATCTTTTGTTGAAAAACAGATTGAAGCTCAAGAGCGTGCATGTGTCTGGCACACTATATGGCAGCAGTTTTGCAAGATTGTTAATGATTAGCAAGAACACTAATTAGCAGCACTATTTCCTGACATGTAGTGCTCCAGATGCCTACCTAGGTATTGCTTCAACAACATATACCATGGGAATAAAACAAATATAGTAACTAGATAAATAAAAGAGTAGTCACAGCTACAAAATACTTGCTGTGAAAAAGAATGACAAGGCAGCACTCAAATTGCATAAATAACAAGTGGTTTATTTGGTAAACCTGCACATGTCAAAAACAATTCCCAAAACCCTTAATTAAACTAAAAAGGAGTAACTAATAAACCCAGGCCTGGTTTGACTTTATCTAACACACTACCGTAAAGCTACGGTTAATACAAATGATTGTTCGAAGTATATGACATATTTGAACTATGCACTGTTACAGACAAACAAAAAATGTGTGAAAGATACACTGTTGCAACAATATCCAAAGGAGACACAGATAAACAAATGTCCGTTTAACAGAGCACTTAGTGTGAATCACACGCTCTGCAATTGAAATATGTTACAAAGAAGCAGTTCCTGCGTTACTGATTGGAAGGTCAACTGTTATAGATTACTGAGCAAACAGTCTCACCACATTCGCGGTACAAAGTTCCAGTATTCGCTTCAACACTAGCTTGTATAGTTACCACTTGATCACTCCAGACTCTGCATTTTTCTCATGCCGGATCCTGGTAATTCTCCAAACAAAGCAATGTGTGTTGAAAGCTCCATAACGGTTTCAGTACCTCCTTGTATTATAAACCGGAACTCCTCTTCAAGACTGCTGCATGCTTTTCAGTTGTCAGAACCACATAAAGGTAACACAGTATGCTTTTAATCAGCTGCCAGGGATTTAGGGATTTAGTACTCCACTTCAAACAGTTGCCGCTTCACAAAACGTCAGACATGACGCGTTTCGCCCCTCCCCTTAGTGGGCTGACTTTAGGGCCTCATCGGATCCGAACAATCATTTGTATTAACCGTAGCTTTACGGTAGTGTGTTGGATAAAGTCAAACCAGGCCTGGGTTTATTAGTTACTCCTTTTTAGTTTAATTAAGGGTTTTGGGAATTGTTTTTGACATGTGCAGGTTTACCAAATAAACCACTTGTTATTTATGCAATTTGAGTGCTGCCTTGTCATTCTTTTTCACAGCAAGTATTTTGTAGCTGTGACTACTCTTTTATTTATCTAGTTACTATTGTATTGTGACTGCTAGCACCAAAATTGTTTTGTTTGTAGTCTAGATAGAGTGCACACATTCTTATAATTTATAAATAAAACAAATATGTTGATAGAAGTACATTGGAAACTTTTTTTTTTAAATAATTAAATGTTGGGGTTTCATGTCTCACTGTACTGTAAAGCTGGTTTCTACTTAATGCGTTTTCCAATAACGTGTTATAACAGCTGCAGAGTGTAAAATGTATAGAGAAATGATCATTTAGGTTTAATTTTGTATGTGAAACAAGAACACAAACCTCAACTCATTGCTCTCAAGAAAATGTCCATTTAAATAAGCTGAGCTTGCAGGATAAGCATTCCTACTTATATTATCACCCTTTATACACTATCTATCTATCTATCTATCTATCTATCTATCTATCTATCACACATATACACACACACAATGGACAGTACTTAGAGAGTGATTGAAAATGAAAATGTTAGTAGCTATCTCTCCTCCAATGGTTGTTGATTTCTACTTCTGACACTTGTTTGCATAGCCTTTCTTTACAGAATACCGTACTAGTCAAATTTTCAGTATAGGTGGTGGTTTCAACTGGTAAATCAGCTATTTCAAATGAGAAAATAAAGCTAAACATAGTTTTTGTAAAAAATTGAAATACTCTCTGACTAGAAAAATAGGTCAATATGAGCACATTAAAGGAGTTAAAAAAAAATGACAGTATAATGTCCCTTTTAAGACCTCCTACTAACAATTTAAAACCATTTACACAAAAGGTGTGTCAGGTAGAGACAACTGTAGATTAGCTGAGTTATTGATATCTTTGTAGCGGTAACTCCCATACTAAATGATTTACACACTGAATACACACAATCACATGACCAAAACTAAGATTAGCAGTAAATGGTTCATGCAAGAGTGATTTTTCTGTGCAACTCAGCAACTACCATAAGGATTCATGCAAAATAAGCTTGGGGTCAACATTAAAGGGAGATGATACGCATCATTTTTTTTTTCCTGTTCTATCTTTAAGAGAATGATACAAACTGTAAACTTTTTAAATGAATGTTCCTGTGCTGGATAAAACAACTTTTTATGTATGAGCTCTCTATATCAGCCAATGAGAAATAGAGTCCTATGACCCATATGCATAAGGAACTTTAATATTAAACGGACATTAAACTGCTGGGTACAACTACAGTAACATGTTTACTACTCACCATGGTATTGTTTTCTCTTATGTAACTACAACTCTCTTTAAAGCTTTCCTTTTCTTTTACAGAAGCCAGTTGGTAAAGCTCTGCATCTTTATACATGGTGACATCTTGGTACGCACTTAGGAGTCGATTTATCATCCTCTTCGGCAGGCTTACGCCTGCCCACGACTGCAGGTTCTCACAAGAGAACCTGCACGCCGTATTTAACAAGCAGTGGTGATCGGCAAATACAAAAATCACTACTTATTAGAACTCATCAGCAGTAGATAGATTTTTGATTGCTGCTTGGTAAAGCTCATTCCAGGGCAAAATCAAAATTCATTATAATTATGGTGGAGATAAAAACATATCTAATTTGCATACCTTACCCATAATCCTCTGGTAAATTGGTAACAATGTAAATAGAGTTTTTTGGGTGAAGGCAAGCAGAGATACTTGCCTAGATGTGCTAATCGCCTATGCAATAATTTCAATTAATCTACTTTAACGATATGGAGAATTTTAATCTCCTGTTTTTATCTCCACCATAATTATAATGAATTGAGTCATCATAAACACTTTTATGAACATTGTCTTAAACACATACTTAAAGTAACCAGTGCTTACATAATTCTTTATCACATTGTGGCCGTCTATGGTGTTATGATATACTATGTAAGCAGAATCAGTGGCTAATGTGGCGGATTCCTTACATATTTACGCCCGCACTTCCTGCTGCCTTTTGCTACCAGAGAAGGCTAAATCTCATTGTAATGGAATGTGTTGCAGTCCTACGTGATAATAAAGGGTTAATATAGCTTCTGAATATGCATATCAAAGACATGCAAATAACATACTGTTTTTTATCTCCAGTATTCTCCTTTTTCAGTTATTTAATAGAGATTTTTACCATTATGTTAAAGACAGTGTTTTACATACATTTAACACAACTTTAAAAAAATTATGGCCTAACCTGCGTAACAGAACTAAAGATAATCATGTCCTGGCAAACATATAATACAAAAGAAAACATCTGTATAATTAAATAGAACTTGTTCTTAGAACCCTGTTTTAATGACATAAGTGTCGATTCCAGTCTATTGTCAATTTGCTCCCAAAATGGCTTTTTTGCTTTCTGTCCGAATTGGTCAGCATGTTTTTTGAGTGGTCAAAATGCAAAATGGATACATGTGTTAAAAGCTCTCAGCATCAAATGTGTTTTTCAACAGAAAAGCCCTTTTTTAAGTGTTAAGTACCTTGGGCTATAAACTGGAAATCACCTGAAATGGATATATATAATATATATTTTACTCCTCTTAAAGTTACAGTAAAGTTATGTATGAATTATTAATACATAAATACTTTTTTCCAGGTAGAACCTTACTAACATAATATCTCGTATAATATTGAAATGTATTAGCAGATAAGCAAACTCCTCTTCTTTCTTTTTTTATAATTACAGTAAAGTTATTTTTAATGAATCCCTTTTTCACTGTGTTAGGGAAATGCTCATTTACACGTGTGAGATTAAAACTCCATCCTCACCACTGCTAAATCATGTGAATGCCCATTGTATATATGCATGACGGGTATACTGGCATGTTAGCTGAATCACTATGTCAGCACTTTAAAAGTATTGTTTTTGTTACAATATTCACATTTATTGATCATTTTAGCGTGATCTATATCTGAAAACAAGAACAAGAGTTTCGATTACAAGGACTTATGATTTCTTCTTATACAGCACAACATTTTACTTACTGAAACTGTAAATTGTAAATTAATCTATACATATGTAAATGTGTATCTTGACCACTGCAGATGGACGGACTATCATTAAAACGCTTTTCATCGCTGACCATTTCAAAGTGTGTTGCCCATGTGCTACATTATACTTGCAAATAAATGTACAACAAGGTAATTTCAGGGCTTTATCGAGTGTTAAATTGAGGTGTTAAATTTGAGGAGGCAAAACAGTTTTCGAAGAAGTGTTGAAAAGTCTCTTGAAAATGTACTGTGAGTGCCGAGAAATTTTCAGCCCCATATTAAAAATAAGGCTTTTCTTAGGGAGCCGAAAAATGTGATTATGGGTGCATTGAGCTAGCTGGAAAGGATATATTATGATTGGGTCAAAAGGAAAAGTAGACCTTTAGGCCAGAGAAAGAGCTAAAAAAGGCCTCAGCAGATAGACTGTGATCGTCCTCATACTAAACAATTAAAGGTCAAATTAGAAAGCTAAAAATAGACCTGGTCCTAGAGACACTGATAATTTTTTTATTAAATCTATTATATTTAGAAGTATAATAATGTCTGAAACACACAACCTTCAAAATCTGTACACCATAGTGCTATTAAGTAGGAGTATTAGTTAATAAACAGTTTTATGCTAACTGATGCCAATCCTTACTTACAATGGCATCACTTAGGGTTTATATTCAGTATGTCAAAACCACAGACTAGACAATATGCAGAACCTCCAAAATCTATTTAATATGACATTTAATTTGCAATTAAATAGGAAAGGTGCTGGCTGAGAAAGTACGTTTGTGCCAAGCTTGAGCACAACATAGTTTAAAAAGTAATATGTGGCCACTTAAAGTTTAATATTGAGTAGGACACATCATACTTAGATTAAAAGAATAATTGGACCATAGATGATCTTAACTTTTTATGTTACCATTAGCCATCACAAAAGGATGGCCATTTGATTAAACTCATTGGACCATATCCCACTCAATATTTAAACAGTGATGTTAAACGAATTACAGAAGTATATCCTCCGAGTGGGAAATGAAATTATATAAATGGATTACATAATCAATAAACTCAGACTATAAATCATCAAATTAGATTTTGTTTATCTTATCAAATCATCAACAACAAAAAATAAGCATGAATAGAAAATAACCTGTAATGTAGATGCCAACCAATACCATACCAGAATTTCTAATTAGATGTGACACAATCCAAATATAGATGTACAGTAACCTGATAGGTGGAGAGCAACCAAACAAATTAAGTGACAGACAAAAGTCTTCTTATATGTCCCAATCCATCTCTGGGCCAACAATGGAAGTTATTCTATCATCAGGAGAACATAGGAGAATTCCCAATGCTGGTTCTCTTTCCATTTTACCTCAGACAGCAGATAACCTGCCCTGAAACAAAGGGGCATCATCTTTGAGTCTGTCAAACAGGTAGTAAATTCCTGACTGCTTGACCGTTCCGTCAAATTATCCAAGCATGGGTCTGGGGGCAAAGTGGCCCACTAGGGATCAGCTGCACAAGCTATTAGCACTAAAACTTAACTGTTCATCTCCTCCAATATTAACTTTTTTACAGTGTCACAAAAGATCCATTTTATCAAATATCATCATTTAGTAAAGTTTAAATAAATTGAGAATTCAGAGCCGAAGCCTTGCTTTCAACCAATGGCTGAATCTATAAACTCTTTGTGGCGCACTTCTGTAGAGCATCTGCCAGCTCACTCCAGTGAATTCTCTTTAATAAATGTAACTAATGACCTTCATATGTCTTCATCACTGCTCTCTGCATGTCATGTATGCCTATGCGATTCCTTCTATAATGTCAAACACTATATTACCCTACGCAACCTCCAAGCACTTGGTATCCTATGCTTAACTCATGCTTCCTCTTCAATCTCCAACCAGACATCCGCTATCTCTCATCTGCTAGTGCCACCTCCTATTAACATTCCCAAATGCTCTTAGGATCACTTTCTCTTCAGACTTCCTGTTTATGTGGCCTTATTTCATTTAAATAGCACATCTAAGCAAATACAAACATTTTAACAGCAGATCTTTCAGCTGCAATTCATAACAAAATGCCATAAAACTGCCACTTTCACATAATTCAGATAGAGTTCTGAACTTTTCTGAACTTTCAAATAATCCTTCATCTCATCTTAAACAGCTTTACCCTGGTTTACTTGGTAAACAGGTTGGGGGAAGGAATAACAGAATGAGAAAGTGTCACAGAGACTTGTGCCAGATATAGGGCCACGGGGAAATATTGTGAGGAAAATATGTATTTGTGAAAAAAATGAAGCTGAATATGTGATGCAGTAACTATTTCTTTCCTCAGTGTGTGTATGTGTAGTCAAATATTGTGTAATCCTAGGATTACCCGTGTGCAAACGGACATTTCCCAAGCAGCTGTGGGTAAAGCCTGATGTATGATCATTGATCCCCTCAGAGTGCGAAGTCACCGCATCAAACATATATAGCATGCACTGTAATTCCCCCATTTTCACTATCTTTTTTACCTCCACCTGGGAGGTTTAATCTCATTCCCCAAGGTTTACTTGGGGTGGATGCCAGAGGATCGTCGAGGCCCTCCCCTTCAACCCCCCAGGTAGAGAGTTTTCATTAAAATGCTAATTTAAACAGCCAACAGCCTTTATAATTTGCTATGTATTTCACGTGTCATCCCCCTTTTTTTCAAAGGGGTGACGCGTTGTTGGAACCGGGCCACTAGGTTGATCTTGCTCCCTTGGTCAAAAGTTGCCAGTCCTCCCCTGGGCTACACACATATGCCTTTTGGCTCACCAGATGTCTTCAACTAGCTCTCAGTAGTGCACTCCTGCTTTTTGCTGTGAGCTCTACATGATGTAAAGTGCAATAGTTAGGTGCCACTCTGCTGGCATATTATTAATGTCCTTACCTTTGTTCCAATGCACGTTTTCCCTTTCTTATATTCTTTATGGCCGTTTTTCTTATCAAGTTTGTTCCACAGAGCCTTGGCTTTCCAGCTTGTCACTTTAGATTTGAGCTTTGAGTAAAAGTGTCTATGATCTCGAGTGTCCAG
Source organism: Bombina bombina (assembly GCF_027579735.1). NCBI lineage: Eukaryota > Metazoa > Chordata > Amphibia > Anura > Bombinatoridae > Bombina > Bombina bombina. The sequence goes on from NC_069505.1 coordinate 117,328,822, forward strand.
CTCGAGTTGGCGAGTCAGGATATTAAAGGCTTGCAGGGTACCTTTACATGTTGTAGCTTGGACAAAGTTCTCAAAAAGCTGCCCAGCCTGGCCATGTTTATCATCCTCATTTTCATCCATGTTCAGTTTAATCAGCTCAGATGAAATGTTTGTTTTTTAGGACACATCTGTGTGACGTACGGGATTACTTAGTCCTTGCACATGTGACACCTGCATAGAGATATCAGAAGGTGATTATCCTCATACCGAATGTAAAAAAAAAAAAAAAGACAATGCAAAAAAACTAAATATTGAAAATTATTTGAAGTAATATCAATCAGTAAGAATATTCTAAGCAACATTTATTTATGACACCAAATATATAAACAGCTATGCATTCTTAATTATTTCAACCCAGAGATGTTTTATTAAAAATTCATTCAAGGGTGTTTTTAAAAAAAACGCTCCATGCTTTTGCTTTCACGTGAGCTGAGGAGTCTCTACATATAAAGACAAAGAGCACCCCCCCCCTTATCACTATGCTAGGTTATACATGATTTTTTTCAAAGGCAAGAAGAGTTAAAAGGGCTTAAAGGTCAAAATAAAACGTTCATGATTCAGAGAGAACATGACACTTTAAGAGACTTTTCCATGGTCAAAGTGACTTTGTTCTCTTGGTATCCTTTTTAAAAAAAATCATAGCTAGGTAGACTCAAGATCAGCAATGTACTACTGGGATCTTACTGGTGGTTGGTGGCTACATACACTCCCATTCCACTCCCATTCCTGCATTGCTGCTCTGGAACTGACTTAAAATATGTGTTTAACCCATTTGCAAAGGAAAAGCACAGCTATAAACAAGCAATAGTGTGATAATGAAATGTTCCAACATTTTAGAGCATTTTTATTTTTTACACTTTTATGTCCCTTTAATTCTTAAACTTGGAGCTTGTATATGAACACAGTCTGTAAAATCAGAGACTGAGATTAAGTGTTCTTTAGTTTGAATATTCTGAAACAATGATAAAGATCATCTTTATCTTAAATGAGAACATAGTTTAATAAATATTAATACTATAATAATTTATGTGAGTTACTATTTTATTAAGTAGCAAATAATTATTCTATATAGTTGCAGCTTAATAAGATCTTATCTCAGATATGTAAAGTACTTCTTAAGGCAATGAGGGCTAACTTTGCCCCCCCCCAGATGTTTTGGAACTACATTTCCCATGATGCTTAGGCTTTTTGCAGTCTAGTTGAGCATCATAAGAAATGTAGTTACGAAACATCTGGGGTTCCAAGGTTTGCCTTAGCCTTCACTGTCCATAAGGCATCTATAAGAATGAAAGTTAGCAACAATCTTTTAAAATACATAGGAAATGGTTCAAACATTAGGTTAATAATATATTCCCTTTTGTAAACTATTTGGTATTATTGTTTATGAGATTTTAAAAATATTTATAGATTTTAAAAGTTTCCTGCATTATTATTCCTATTTTCAGCAAAGTGCAGTAGTCATATACACCTAGGTACACAATCATGAGCTTTTTCACGTGGTTGCCACAAGTTGGGAGCTCATCTCCTCTTGCTGCTTTTCTTTCCCTATTTAGGCCCATATATCAATGACAGCCAAGCCCAAACTCCACCCCCTTGTGGAAGTATCCCTCTTCCCAAATTTCCCAAACTCCACCTCCTGTGAAAAGTAACCCTGCCCCGAACATCCCAAACTCGACCTTCTGAGGAAAGTAATCCTTCCCCCGAACATCCCAAACTCCACCCTCAGAAAAAAGTAACCCTGCCCCTGAACATTCCCAAACTCCACCCTCTGAGGAAAGTAACCCGGCCCCTGAACATTCTCAAACTCCATCCTCTGAGGAAAGTAGCCCTGCCCCTGAACATTCCCAAACTCCACCCTCTGAGGAAAGTAACCCTGTCCCTGAACATTCCCAAACTCCACCCTCTGAGGAAAGTAACCCTGCCCCTGAACATTCCCAAACTCCACCCTCTGAGGAAAGTAACCCTGCCCCTGAACAATCCCAAACTCCACCCTCTGAGGAAAATAACATTAGCCCAAGACTGACAAGACACCTCACCTTTGGCAAGCAGCCTTTTATCCAAATTCATGTTTTAAATACATGTCAGAAGATCTGTGTGTTCAGTAAGTGTTTAGCTTTAAACAGGAGATTCATGTGAAAACATATTTTATACTACTGAAATGTAATAATATATTGCATATATCAGTTTCTATAATCTTCCTTGTATCTCTATGGTCCGTGTAATGTGGAAACAAAGTACTAATAACACAATAAAGATAAACAAGGGAAAACTATTACTCAAACATTATGCTTAAAACAATGCATAATTTATTAAACACAGAAGACTTATGTGATTATTATCCGTGTAACCTTTGTCCCTTAATTCCGTGACACATAACATAACTGCAGTTTTACATTAGTCACACAGAGATCTGATTAAGATAACAAAGAATAAGCTTATTTGTTTTTTTTAGAACAAACAAGTTATCTCATATGCAAAAATGTAATGTAGAAGACAATAGCTCTAATCAGCCAGATGTGCCCATTGGAACATAGTCTAAGAGGCTGTAGCTGAAAGGGACATTGTACACTAGATATTTCATTGCATAAAAGTTTTGTAGAAGAGCGATTTATTTAGCCGATCTGGGAGTGTTTTGTAACAACGTATAGTTTTGATTATTTTTAAATAACATTGTGCTGATTTTCAGACTCCTAACCAAGCCCCAAAGTTTTAGATGTATACCGATGTCTACAGATTCAAGCTTGCTACTGTTTGTCTAATGGGTCTTTTCATTTGCAGTTAAGGGGGGGGGGGGGGAGTGTCTGCTCATCCTGATTGGTGTATACTGTCCCTTTAAAGGGACATACTATTCAAAATGTAACTTTCAAAGTTCAGATAGAGAATGTTACTGAGACTTTGGCTCAGAAGCAGCAATGCACATCTAGGAACTGCCTGATTGGTGGATACATACATATGTCTACTGTCATTGGCTCATCAGATGTAGCAGATGTGGTAGCAGTTGCTCTAAAGCTGACTTTAACTGTGCGCTTAATCCATTTGCACGGGTTTATTTCTTAAAAGGGACAGTAAAGTCAAAAATTATTTTCATGATTCAGACAGGGCATATAATTTTGAACAACTTTCCAAGTTACATTTATTATCTAATTTGCTTTGTTCTCTTGGTATCCTTTGTTGAAAGCATACCTAGGGAGCCTCAGGAGCAGCAATGCACTACTGGGAGCTAGCTGCAGATGCTTGATGGCTGCGCATATATGCCCCTTGTCACTGGCTCACCCAATGTATTCAGCTAGCTCCCAGTAGTGCAATGCGGCTCCTTCGACAAATAATTATATGATAATGGAGCAAATCTGATAATAGAAGTAAATTGCAAAGTTGTTTAAAATATTATGCTCTATCTGAACCATGAATGTAGCCACCAATCAGCAAGCTCTATCCAGGGTGCTGAACCAAAAATGGGTTGGCTCCTATGCTTTAATTTCTGTTTTTTCAAATAAAGATACCAAGAGAATAAAGAAAAATCGATAATAAAAGTAAATTAGAAAGTTGCCTAAAATTGCCTGCTCTATCTGAAACAAACAGTTGGGTTTAGTATCCCTTTAACTAAGGAGTTGATTATGATCATTTACAAACGTTCATACAGCCTTCAATTGTATTTGTTTGTAGAAAATCATTACAAAAATTTTTCTTAAAGGGACATGAAACCAAAAACGTATTTGTAAATTTTTGTAACTAAAATAACTAAGACAATTTCAAATTCATAACATCAAAAGCTTGATTTATACCGTACATATTCGCCCCTGTCTGCCCCAGCTCGCCTCTGGCGGGCAGCAATCCGCTGCCGGAATTTACCATTGCACACAAGCGCTATTTTGTGCTTGTATGAAAAACTGCCCCCTGCCCACGCAGAGCCAATCACACGTGGACAGGAGCTGTCAATCTGATAATGTGTGATGACCGCTGCTTGATAAAAAACATAATTTATGCTTACCTGATAAATTCCTTTCTTCTGTTGTGTGATCAGTCCACGGGTCATCATTACTTCTGGGATATAACTCCTCCCCAACAGGAAATGCAAGAGGATTCACCCAGCAGAGCTGCATATAGCTCCTCCCCTCTACGTCAGTCCCAGTCATTCGACCAAGAATCAACGAGAAAGGAGTAACCAAGGGTGAAGTGGTGACTGGAGTATAATTTAAAAGATATTTACCTGCCTTAAAACAGGGCGGGCCGTGGACTGATCACACAACAGAAGAAAGGAATTTATCAGGTAAGCATAAATTATGTTTTCTTCTGTTATGTGTGATCAGTCCACGGGTCATCATTACTTCTGGGATACCAATACCAAAGCAAAAGTACACGGATGACGGGAGGGATAGGCAGGCTCATTATATAGAAGGAACCACTGCCTGAAGAACCTTTCTCCCAAAAATAGCCTCCGAAGAAGCAAAAGTGTCAAATTTGTAAAATTTGGAAAAAGTATGAAGCGAAGACCAAGTTGCAGCCTTGCAAATCTGTTCAACAGAGGCCTCATTCTTAAAGGCCCAAGTGGAAGCCACAGCTCTAGTGGAGTGAGCTGTAATTCTTTCAGGAGGCTGCTGACCAGCAGTCTCATAGGCTAAACGTATTATGCTACGAAGCCAAAAAGAGAGAGAGGTAGCAGAAGCTTTTTGACCTCTCCTCTGTCCAGAATAAACGACAAACAGGGAAGAAGTTTGGCGAAAATCTTTAGTTGCCTGCAAGTAGAACTTGAGGGCACGAACTACATCCAGATTGTGTAGAAGACGTTCCTTCTTTGAAGAAGGATTTGGACACAAGGATGGAACAACAATCTCTTGATTGATATTCCTGTTAGTGACCACCTTAGGTAAGAACCCAGGTTTAGTACGCAGAACTACCTTGTCTGAGTGAAAAATCAGATAAGGAGAATCACAATGTAAGGCTGATAACTCAGAGACTCTTCGAGCCGAGGAAATAGCCATTAAAAACAGAACTTTCCAAGATAACAATTTTATATCAATGGAATGAAGGGGTTCAAAAGGAACACCCTGTAAAACGTTAAGAACTAAGTTTAAACTCCATGGCGGAGCAACAGCTTTAAACACAGGCTTGATCCTAGCTAAAGCCTGACAAAAAGCCTGGACGTCTGGATTTTCTGACAGACGCCTGTGTAACAAGATGGACAGAGCTGAAATCTGTCCCTTTAATGAACTAGCTGATAAACCCTTTTCTAACCCTTCTTGTAGAAAAGACAATATCCTAGAGATCCTAACCTTACTCCAGGAGTAATGTTTGGATTCGCACCAGTATAGGTATTTACGCCATATTTTATGGTAAATCTTTCTGGTAACAGGCTTCCTAGCCTGTATCAGGGTATCAATAACCGACTCAGAAAAACCACGTTTTGATAAAATCAAACGTTCAATTTCCAAGCAGTCAGCTTCAGAGAAGTTAGATTTTGATGTTTGAATGGACCCTGTATCAGAAGGTCCTGTCTTAGAGGTAGAGACCAAGGCGGACAGGATGACATGTCCACTAGATCTGTATACCAAGTCCTGCGTGGCCATGCAGGCGCTATTAGAATCACTGATGCTCTCTCCTGTTTGATTTTGGCAATCAATCGAGGAAGCAGCGGAAAGGGTGGAAACACATAAGCCATCCCGAAGTTCCAAGGTGCTGTCAAAGCATCTATCAGAACCGCTCCCGGATCCCTGGATCTGGACCCGTAGCGAGGAAGTTTGGCGTTCTGGCGAGACGCCATGAGATCTATCTCTGGTTTGCCCCAACGTCGAAGTATTTGGGCAAAGACCTCCGGATGAAGTTCCCACTCCCCCGGATGAAAAGTCTGGCGACTCAAGAAATCCGCCTCCCAGTTCTCCACTCCCGGGATGTGGATTGCTGACAGGTGGCAAGAGTGAGACTCTGCCCAGCGAATTATCTTTGATACTTCCACCATTGCTAGGGAGCTTCTTGTCCCTCCCTGATGGTTGATGTAAGCTACAGTCGTGATGTTGTCCGACTGAAACCTGATGAACCCCCGAGTTGTTAATTGGGGCCAAGCTAGAAGGGCATTGAGAACTGCTCTCAATTCCAGAATGTTTATTGGAAGGAGACTCTCCTCCTGATTCCATAGTCCCTGAGCCTTCAGAGAATTCCAGACAGCGCCCCAACCTAGTAGGCTGGCGTCTGTTGTTACAATTGTCCAGTCTGGCCTGCTGAATGGCATCCCCCTGGACAGGTGTGGCCGATGAAGCCACCATAGAAGAGAATTTCTGGTCTCTTGATTCAGATTCAGAGTAGGGGACAAATCTGAGTAATCCCCATTCCACTGACTTAGCATGCCTAATTGCAGAGGTCTGAGGTGTAGGCGTGCAAAAGGTACTATGTCCATTGCCGCTACCATTAAGCCGATCACCTCCATGCATTGAGCTACTGACGGGTGTTGAATGGAATGAAGGACACGGCATGCATTTTGAAGCTTTGTTAACCTGTCCTCTGTCAGGTAAATCTTCATTTCTACAGAATCTATAAGAGTCCCCAAGAATGGAACTCTTGTGAGAGGAAAAAGAGAACTCTTCTTTTCGTTTACTTTCCATCCATGCGACCTTAGAAATGCCAGAACTAACTCTGTATGAGACTTGGCAGTTTGAAAGCTTGAAGCTTGTATTAGAATGTCGTCTAGGTATGGAGCTACCGAAATCCCTCGCGGTCTTAGTACCGCCAGAAGGGCACCCAGAACCTTTGTGAAGATTCTTGGAGCCGTAGCCAATCCGAATGGAAGAGCTACAAACTGGTAGTGCCTGTCTAAGAAGGCAAACCTTAGATACCGGTGATGATCTTTGTGGATCGGTATGTGAAGGTAAGCATCCTTTAAATCCACTGTGGTCATGTACTGACCCTCTTGGATCATGGGTAAGATTGTCCGAATAGTTTCCATTTTGAACGATGGAACTCTTAGGAATTTGTTTAGAATCTTTAAATCTAAGATTGGCCTGAAAGTTCCCTCTTTTTTGGGAACCACAAACAGGTTTGAGTAGAACCCTTGTCCTTGTTCCGACCGCGGAACCGGATGGATCACTCCCATTATTAACAGATCTTGTACGCAGCGTAGAAACGCTTCTTTCTTTATCTGGTTTGTTGACAACCTTGACAGATGAAATCTCCCTCTTGGGGGAGATAATTTGAAGTCTAGAAGGTATCCCTGAGATATGATCTCTAGTGCCCAGGGATCCTGAACATCTCTTGCCCAGGCCTGGGCGAAGAGAGAGAGTCTGCCCCCCACTAGATCCGGTCCCGGATCGGGGGCTCTCGGTTCATGCTGTCTTTGGGGCAGCAGCAGGTTTCCTGGCCTGCTTGCTCTTGTTCCAGGACTGGTTAGGCTTCCAGCCTTGCCTGTAACGAGCAACAGCTCCTTCCTGTTTTGGTGCAGTGGAGGTTGATGCTGCTCCTGTTTTGAAGTTCCGAAAGGGACGAAAATTAGACTGTCTAGCCTTAGCTTTGGCTTTGTCTTGAGGTAGGGCGTGGCCCTTACCTCCTGTAATGTCAGCGATAATCTCTTTCAAACCGGGCCCAAATAAAGACTGCCCCTTGAAAGGTATATTAAGTAATTTGGACTTAGAAGTAACATCAGCTGACCAGGATTTTAGCCACAGCGCCCTACGTGCCTGTATGGCGAATCCTGAGTTCTTAGCCGTAAGTTTGGTTAAATGTACTACGGCCTCCGAAATGAAGGAATTAGCTAGTTTAAGGACTCTAAGCCTGTCCGTAATGTCGTCTAGCGTAGATGAACTAAGGTTCTCTTCAAGCGACTCAATCCAAAATGCTGACGCAGCCGTAATCGGCGCGATACATGCAAGGGGTTGTAAAATAAAACCTTGTTGAACAAACATTTTCTTAAGGTAACCCTCTAATTTTTTATCCATTGGATCTGAGAAAGCACAGCTATCCTCCACCGGGATAGTGGTACGCTTAGCTAAAGTAGAAACTGCTCCCTCCACCTTGGGGACCGTTTGCCATAAGTCCCGAGTGGTGGCGTCTATTGGAAACATCTTTCTAAATATTGGAGGGGGTGAGAACGGCACACCGGGTCTATCCCACTCCTTAGTAACAATTTCAGTTAGTCTCTTAGGTATAGGAAAAACGTCAGTACTCGCCGGTACCGCAAAGTATTTATCCAACCTACACAGTTTCTCTGGTATTGCAACGGTGTTACAATCGTTGAGAGCTGCTAAGACCTCCCCTAGTAATACACGGAGGTTCTCCAATTTAAATTTAAAATTTGAAATATCTGAGTCCAATCTGTTTGGATCAGAACCGTCACCCACAGAATGAAGCTCTCCGTCCTCATGCTCTGCGAGCTGTGACGCAGTATCAGACATGGCCCTAGCATTGTCAGCGCACTCTGTTCTCACCCCAGAGTGATCACGCTTGCCTCTTAGTTCTGGTAATTTAGACAAAACTTCAGTCATAACAGTAGCCATATCTTGTAATGTTATCTGTAATGGCCGCCCAGATGTACTAGGCGCCAAAATATCACGCACCTCCCGGGCGGGAGATGCAGGTACTGCCGCGTGAGGCGAGTTAGTCGGCATAACTCTCCCCTCGCTGTTTGGTGAAATTTGTTCACATTGTACAGATTGACTTTTATTTAAAGTAGCATCAATACAGTTAGTACATAAATTTCTATTGGGCTCCACCTTGGCATTGGAACAAATGACACAGATATCTTCCTCTGAGTCAGACATGTTTAACACACTAGCAAAAAACTTACAACTTGGTTATAATCTTTTTTTAGCAAAAAACGTACTGTGCCTCAAAGAGGTACTAACGATTAAATGACAGTTGAAATAATGAACTGAAAAACAGTTATAGCATCAAACTTTAAAACAACAAAACTTTTAGCAAAGGTTTGTTCCCATTAGTAAAATAATAATAATTAAATTTGACATAAAAAATACAAAGCAACGTTTTTATTCACAGTCACTATAAGAATTCTCACAGCTCTGCTGAGAGAATTTACCTCCCTTAAAAGAAGTTTGAAGACCCCTGAGATCTATCAGAGATGAACCGGATCATGCAGGAAATATAAAAGTAACTGACTGGTATTTTTTGATGCGTAGCAAAGAGCGCCAAAAACGGCCCCTCCCTCTCCCACACAGCAGTGAAGAGAAACGAAACTGTCACAATTAAAGCAAAAAAACTGCCAAGTGGAAAATAATGCCCAAATATTTATTCACACAGTACCTCAGCAATGTAAACGATTCTACATTCCAGCAAAAACGTTTAACATGATAAATAGTTATTAAAAAGGATTAGTGACCTTTAACAGAGTAGTTCCGGTGAAATACCATCCCCAGAATACTGAAGTGTATACATACATGTCATTTTAACGGTATGGCAGGATTTTCTCATCAATTCCATTCAGAAAATAAAAACTGCTACATACCTCAATGCAGATTCATCTGCCCGCTGTCCCCTGATCTGAAGCCTTTACCTCCCTCAGATGGCCGAGAACAGCAATATGATCTTAACTACTCCGGTTAAAATCATAGTAAAAAACTCTGACAGATTCTTCCTCAAACTCTGCCAGAGAAGTAATAACACGCTCCGGTGCTATTTTAAAATAACAAACTTTTGATTGAAGTCATAAAAACTAAGTATAATCACCATAGTCCTCTCACACATCCTATCTAGTCGTTGGGTGCAAGAGAATGACTGGGACTGACGTAGAGGGGAGGAGCTATATGCAGCTCTGCTGGGTGAATCCTCTTGCATTTCCTGTTGGGGAGGAGTTATATCCCAGAAGTAATGATGACCCGTGGACTGATCACACATAACAGAAGAAATACTGACTGCAGGTCCTCTTGTGAGAACCTTCAGTCGTAGGGGAGGAGAAGGCTTAATAAATCGAGCAATTACTAAATATTTTAAAATGATAGAGACAATTTAAAGGGACATTTTAGTGTAAAAAAATAATTTCTCTATTTTGTAAGAGCTTTTAAAACAAATGTCTATGTATTGAACACCTTTAATAGTGTTAAACGTGAAGTCAAATTTAATTCCTGTAACACCCCCATTATACTCAAGGATGCGGGTAAAACCACCGATTGGCGCATATGAATGACTAATTTGCTCACGAGGTACATCCACATCTGCAGTGCACGAGGAGCGCAATCTTGACAACATATTGAAACGAATTTGCAGAGAATAAAACACACACTAACAAAAGCAGACTTTCTTTAAGAATAACATTTTATAACAAAATAGAGTATTTTATTTTTTACACTAGAATGTTCATTTAAAATGTGGTGTCATCAAAACTTAAGAAAACATGATTTAAATGTACTTTGTTTTTGGCTGATTTTTTTTTAAAGTATAATTTTTAGCTCTGCTGCACCTGTTTTAGGTCAATGTAACATGAAATCAACTATTAAATGATGATATTCTTGTGATGTGGTAAAAGTTTTTTTTTTTGGTTTTGTTTATTTAACAGCTTCTGGCAAGGAAGAACAAGTACTCTATATTCATCCAAAAAAAGGAAAATAATGCATGTAGGGTTCCTCCCAGTTCCCGAGTTCCAAACCACAATTAGACACTCCTTACAAAAACACACAAGAAAAAAAAAACACTGCTCCTTTTTTTCCCCTTTAATTTCATGTAAGTTGTACTCTTCATATTTATTTATTTTGACCCAGAAAAGGATACAAAGTACTAAAATCCTGTATAAATATTAAGCTTCCTTTTGCAAAGTTTGTACTGAAAGGAACAGTCAATACCAAAATTATTATTATTGATTAAAAAGATAACTTCTTTACTACCCATTCCCCATCTTTGCACAACCAACATGGTTATATTAATATACTTAATAACATTTAAACCTCTAATTTTCTGCCTGTTTCTAAGCCACCACAGACAGCCTCTTATCACATGCTTTTTTATTTGCTTTTCACAACAGGAGAATACTAGTTCATGTGGGCCATATAGATTACATTGTGCACAACACAGCACTAATTGGCTAAAATGCAAGTAAATAGATAATAAATAAAAAGTCATGTGATCAGGGGGCTGTCAAATGAGACTTAGATACAAGGTAATCACAGAGGTAAAAAGTATATTAATATAACTGTGGGTTATGCTAAACTGGGGAATGGGCATTAAAGGGATTATCTACAAACAAACTTTGGAGATTTTAAAAAAAAAAAAAAAAAAGACAGAATTTAGGATACTTGCAATTTTGCTTATTTTAAAACCATTGACTATATTGCAGAAGTGTTGCAAACTCTGGCAGTCAAGGTATTATGTAAAGTGTAAGAGTTAAAAAAAATACCAGGCTATAAACAGACATAAATTGAGATTTATTATGTGATAAAGTATTATTTTCATGCAGGGGCCAGGCAGCAGGGGACTGAGTTAGGGAGGCCTGTGGCATAGCTAGTCAGGAAAGATAAAGTGAAAATGTTCTCCATCATCCACAACCCAACAATCACTGTATCCATGTGAACCCCCATCTTAAACCGCTACTGCTTGTCTTGTGTTTAGACCAAATACAGAGAACAGACAGGGACAGCTGTCATGTGCTAATTAAAAAAGTGACACCTAGCAATTCTGTTACTAGCTGGCATAGCCTTGGCCAATAAAATGTATCCGCTACAACCCCTGACCCTCTTCAGCCAATCTAAGCAACTCTAATAGCATGCTGTTATGACTATACGATACAAGTATAATTATGACATCTGTTATTTCACAAAGCACTTGTTGGCAGAAATTTGCTGAGAATCTTTTAACATAGCACTAAAACAATAATGTACTCCAGACTGTAATATGATTGAAAGATAGATTCTAAAGCAAAACAACATTTTTAGTGTTCTACACAGAAAATATTACCAGCCGGGTGGCATTATGAAGTAGTATAAAATATTTTCTGTTATTTATAAATGTTGCTTAAAGGGACATTAAACCAAAAAAATTTCTTTCATGATTCAGACAGAGAATACAAGTTTAAACAACATTCCAATTTACTTATATTATCTAATTTGCTTCTTTCTTTAGATATCCTTTGTTAAAGAAATAGCAATGCACATGGGTCAGCCAATCACATGAGACATCTATGTGCAGCCACCAATCAGCAGCTGCTGAACCTATCTAGATATGCTTTTCAGCAAAGAATATCAAGAGAATTAAGCAAATTAGATAATAGAAGTAAATTAGAAAGTTCTATTCTCTATCTGAATCATGAAAGAAAATTTTTGGGTTTAATTTCCCTTTAAGCTATCCAAAGCACAAATTGATTGCATAATTAACATACATTGATGTAATAATAATTTGTGTAAGAAACATTGAAAATAATATTGGCTTAAATAAGATAAGTTGCATACTATTTATCGATTTCGTCTGAGTGCAAACATTTCTGGAAGTAAACTTTTAACGCACGCCGGTTAGCGTGCATATTACAAGTTCAAAATAAATAGTTTTCATTGGCTTTCACTTGTGTGCTAACTTCAGGACTTCAGATATTGGGCTAGCTTATTCTCCGCAATATTCTTCACATAGAAAAATGTTCTTTTAATTATTATATATATATATATATATATATATATATATATATATGTGTGTGTGTGTGTGTGTGTGTGTGTGTAACACTTTATTTTAACGTATTTATGTTGTGCTTGGTGCACATTTATGTTTTGCCCTAACCCTGTACGGAAGGTCTTCAGTCTGACTAACCAGAAGAGCGCAAATTTAGAATGCACTTACTGCAAAAGGTAAAGTTCTGCAGCAGTAGACGTCACTTGACCCCAGCAATCACTGGCCATTTGCATGCACTAGCAATACAGCTACAAGCAGAAAAGTCAATGCTTTGTAATCATTTAAAATTGTCCTTGTGTTAGCAAAATGTGCTAAATTCTGCAATCCATGGATATACAAGCAGCATAATATTGCAGGGTTCCCGGATTCTATCAAATGTTTTCTTGCCTCTCAGAGGGAAGTAAAAAAAATACTAATACACTATCTATTCTGCTTTAAAGGGAAGTGTGCAAAGTAATAATAGTATATTGCAAACAAAGTTTTATTACGCTTACTCAAGCATCTTATGGGGAATCATTTTTATTTTACTGCCAGGTAAAAGGGAGATGAAAGTTAAAATATAAAACGTTTATGGTTTGGATAGAGCATGTCATTTTAAGACATTTTAAAAATTCAATTCAGCTTAGGTCCATTATCAAATTTACTTCGCCCCCTGTCCTTCATATTTTGAGAGGTGTAAACCACAAATGATAAATTACTCAGAGATCGATCAAATAAACAACATATTTTGATCAAATAATTTAGGACTTAAAGGGACATTACACTCATGTTTTCTTTGCATAAATGTTTTGTAGATGATCTATATAGCCCATAAAGTGTTTTTTTTTTGGGGGGGGGGGGTTTAAATGTATAGTTTTGCTTATTTTTAAATAACATTGCTCTGATTTTCAGACTCCTAACCAAGCCCTAAAGTTTTATGAGAATACCGTCAGCTACCTTCTCCAGCTTGCTCCTGTTTGTGTAAAGGGTCTTTTCATATGCAAAAGAAGGGGGGGGGTGTCTTATTTCCCACTTGCAGTGGGCTTTCCAGCTACCTTTTCAACAGAGCTAAACTGAAAGCTTCTAAGTACGTTTTTAAACCGTTTTATACTGGATTTTTATATAAGTATCTGTGCATCTTATTCTTTATAGTAGTGTCTATTACATGCAGTTACATGAAAATGAGTGTATACTGTCCCTTTAAAGGGACAGTCTAGTAAAAATTAAACTATCATGATTCAGATAGGGCGTGCAATTTTAAACAACTTTCCAATTTACTTTTATCATCAAATTTGATTTGTTCTGTTGGTATTCTTAGTTGAAAGTTAAACAAAGGTAGGTCTTATATATACTAATTTCTAAGTCCTTGAAGGCCACGTCTCATCTCAGTGCATTTTGACAGTTTTTAAAAGCTATACTGCTCTAGTTCATGTGTGCCATATAGATAACATTGAGCTCACTCCTGTAGAGTTATTTATAAGTCCACACTGATTGACTAAAATGGAAGTCTATGAAAAGAACTGTGATAAGGGGGCAGTCTGCAAAGTCTTAGATACAAGGTAATCACAGAGGTAAAAAGTGTATTAATATAACCGTGTTGGTTACGCAAAACTGGAGAATGGGTAATAAAGGGATTATCTATCTTTTTAAACAATAACAATTCTGGAGTAGACTGTTCCTTTAAAAGGTACAGTAAAGTCAAAATGAAACCGTTATGATTAAGATAGACATTCAATTTAAAAAAAAAGCTTTCCAAGTTACTTCTACAATCTAAATTTGCTTTGTTCTTTTGGTATCCTTTGTTGAAAAGCATACCTAGGTAGGCTCACGAGCAGCAATGCACTACTGGGAGCTAGCTGGTGATTGGTTGCTATGCAAGTCTCTTGTCAATGGTTTTACAAATGTGTTTAACTATATCAGAGTAGTACACAGCTGCTCTGAAGCTAACTTTAACTATGTGTTTAATCCATTTGTAGGTGTTAAACACATAATTATATGAAGACAACAGTGCAATAATAAAATACTCTAACATATAGAGCTTTTTCATTTTGCACTTTGTGTTACTATAAGTAGCACTGCATGCCAGCCCGAGCTAGCTATAGGGCTTTGGTTCAGTAGTGGTAAAGCTACCATCTCCTTGGCAACCCACATCTATTTCCAAAATTATCCTCTTGTCTGGAAAGACCATATATCACACTGGATTTTAAATGTAAGGTTAAAAGTCAACTATTTCTGCTAACATGTGATGACTATTTTTGGAATCTGCTGTGCAAATCCCCAGACTTACTTATTTTTAGAAATTTTATTGTAAGTCTGGAAGAAAATAAAACCTGGATTTTTGTTGTTCATTTTTATTGTGACATCGTCACTTTCCATTTTTTAAATCACATACAATTTACCTAAATCTCTCCACCACCCACACTGATTATTTTACATTAGAATATTATGTATGTGCACAAAAACCATAATGCATTCCGGGAACCAGGAACCTTTAAAAGTGAACACTTCTTTTCCTACAATTTGTGCCTTTACAGGTCAGACCATGGACATATTTTCATTCTTAACGGATCGAAAGGTCCAAAATGAAATGTGCATTTCAATGTGAAATAGAAGCATGTTTGCAATATACTTGCATTAGCAAAAATGTTTGTAGTACAAATTATTCATTTTTTTTCAGTGGCATAAGCACATATCCTGTGAGGGCTCGTGCACCAGTATTCAAACACCATGTCTGCTCAGATCGACAGCAGTGGTTTGTATGAAACAAATGATGTTTTTAGAAGCAATACACACCCCTGCCAGCTCTCTGTGTGGTGTTTGAATACTGGTGCACAGGTTGTAGGGGTTGCCACCTTAGGCTCGATTTTATCAAGCTACAGAGGACAGGGCCGTACATTTGCGCCCCTGTCCGCCACAGCTCGCCTATAGCGGACAGAATTCTGCTGGCGGAATTTAACATTGCACACGAGCGCTATTTTGCCTGCACACAGCCAATCAGGTGCGAGCAGGAGCTGTCAATCTCTACCGTCAGGCGAGACCGGGGAGATTAAAATTCTCCACCTAAGAGGTAGAGAAAAGGATAGGAAGCAGCAGTCTGATGACCGCTGCTTCAATAATACGGAGTGCAGGTTCTCTTGTGAGAACCTGCAGTCAAATAGCAGGAGAAGGCTTGATAAATCGAGCCCCTTTAGTTCAGACTAAACCTGAGTCTTGCCCTGTGCACAGCACACTGTATAATAGCACATAAACACAAACTCACACAAAGACACTCTCTCACACAGACTCTCTCTCACACATGCTCTAACACACTAACACACACACATACCCTCACACAAAGACACTAACTCTCTCACACACGCTCTAACACACCAACACACACACATACCCTCACACAAAGACACCAACACACACACATACCTTCACACAAAGACACTAACTCTCTCACATATGCTCTAACACACATACCGTCACACAAAGACACTATCTCTCTCACACACGCTCTAACACGCACACATACCCTCACACAAAGACACTAACTCGCTCACACACGCTCTCACACTAACACACATACATACCCTCACACAAAGTCACTAACACTCTCACACACGCTCTAACACACCAACATACACACATACCCTCACACAAAGACACTAACTCTCTCACACACGCTCTAACACATAAACACACACACATACCCTCACACAAAGACACTAACGCTCTCACACACGCTCTAACACACCAACACACACACATACCCTCACACAAAGACACTAACACTCTCACACACGCTCTAACAGACTAACACACACACATACCCTCACACAAAAGACACTAACTCTCTCACACACGCTCTAACACACTAACACACACAGATACCCACACACAAAGACACTAACTCTCTCACATATACCCTCACACATGCTCTAACAGACTAACACACACATACCCTCACACAAAGACACTAACTCTCTCACAAACACTCACACACTCACTAACACACTAAAACACACACATATCCCAACATAAAAAGACACTAACTCTCTCTCACACACGCTCTAACACACACACATACCCTCAAACAAAAAGACACTAACTCTCTCACACAGTCTATCACACAAACACACTCTAACACACTAACCCACATATTCTTACACAAAGACACTAATGGTCTCTGACACACACACACTCTCTCTCTCACACAAACACACTCTTTCACATACAGACACTAACGCTCACACAAACACACTCTTTCACACACAGAAAGACACTGACAAACACAAAGATTCACACCCACAAAGGAACTTACACACACACACTTACAGACACACTCCCTCACAAAGACACTCACACACAAGAGAGAAATAAATGTAAGCATGTGCAATATGCTTCAAATGCACAATGTCACCTTTTTTGGCCATGGCTGTTTCCCACCAAACTCGACATTTGCATGTTCAGGTCTGACTTAGCTTTAAACCCAAACTGTCCAGGTAATTTCCAGACAGGTAGTAACCCTAACAGGCTGTCACAGGATATGTGCATATGCCGCAGAAAAACAGTAATAACTTTTACTAGAAGCATTCTTGCTAATTAAAGTTTATTGCAAAAATGCTTTTATTTCACATTAGTATGCATCAATGCAATCTCATGTTTGACCTTTCTATCCTTTTAAAAAAAGAAATGCAAAAAAACTAAACCATGACCTGTAATTGGAAAAAAAAATGCACATGAATTACAATGTAACCGAAAACAGTCTTCAGTGATGTAAAAAAACAAAACGCGTAGATAACATTTCTGTATGAGCGGCCATCTTTTTTCTGGAGTTTGCCAGCAAGTACATGGAGAACTCTTTTAGTGCACAGATTTGTGTGACCATGATAAGTTTGCATGAAAGAGCAATATAAATACAATACACCTGACAGAGGCATGAAAACTGCTTAACCATATAGTTTCCTGCAACAATCTCCTCATCTTGCAAAGTGCCTGTTATTTATGCTACTTCGCTTGTTTTTAAATGTGGAATTATCCATAGCTTGAGTCTGAATAGGTCTGGAAGTCATAAAAGAATACAATAAAATTGCTGCTCTATAATAAAACTCTGCACTGAATACATTAAAGGACAACTCAATTCAATAGAATTTATTTTGTCTCCCATTTTCCGGCCCCCTGAATCATGTGACAGACATCAGCCAATCACAGACTAGTATACATATACCCTGTGAGCTTGTGCACATGATCAGAAGGATTTTGTTCCCCAGAAAGTATGTTTATAAAAAGACTGTGCAAAATTTGATAATGGAAGTAAATTGGAAAGTGTCTTAAAACTGCTGAATCATAAAAGGTTATTTTGACTTGAGTGCCCCTTTAAATAAGCGCTTAGAAAATTCTAGTCCTGGGCAATAACTTTTTGGTTTCTTCTACATAAATGGTTTCAGTAAGCAGGATTTACAGCCTACTGTTTGAAACTAAATATATATCATCTGTATATTTATAGAAATGAGTTTGAGTTGAGCAACGCTGTGGCTAGATATGTGACATTGTTTTGATGTGCTCCTTTGCCTGGTGTGGTGATAAATTTATCAGTTTACAGACTCAGACAAACACACTTATAGGATTAGATACAATTTCCTTCAATTATCCGTCTCCTACACTTCTGCCAGTACAAATCTACCACTTAAATGAGTATTACACAGTATTAGAGCATTCACTGACTCCGCCTCACGGTCTTAGGCTCATGGAAGATGATGTTGGGCTGTAAGAAATTACTATTAAAAGGTCAAATTACTGAAAATGAAATGAAAGACCAGATAACATGGACAATCTATATAAAATCCTGATGTTAATCTTAAAATACAAAAACTTAATCTAACAATGTAATTACAAGTATAATTGACTTACATTAGTACAAATGGATAACAAAGGAAATGTAAACCCTTCTCCTTTTAACAAAGATTTGGAGTATGGGCTCGATTTATCAAGCCGTTCGCCGCATTACGACTGCAGGTTCTCACAAGAGAACCTGTAGTCTGTATTTATCAACCAGTGGACATCAGACCGCTGCTTCCTATACTCTTTTCCACCTCTTACAGCTCCTGCCCGTGCACAGCCAATCACGCGCGGCATGGTAAATTCCGCCAGCGGATTGCTGCCCGCTAGAGGCGAGCTGGGGCGGACAGGGGCGAAGATGTACACCCCTGTCTGCCCTAGCTTGATAAATCGACCCCTATAAGTTTACTGAGAAAACACAATCACAGTGGAACTAACAAATGAAGCCATCATAGATTATATACCTACAATGGTAAAAAAAAAAAAAATACACATTTTTAAATCCCATTGCATACTTGAAACTACTGGAGCTCTGGTTCTAGATGGAAGATATAGAACAGGGGTGCTCAACCTTGGTGCTCCAGAGGTTTTGGAACTACATTTCCCATGACACTCAGACAGCTCAGTGTCTGAGCATCATGGGAAATGTAGTTCCAAAACTGCTAAAGCAGCAACGTTGAGCACTCCTGATATAGAAAGTCCCTCTTTATCAACAATGATAACCTTTCACCACCTATAACATAGCATTTGACAAAATTAGAGCCTTGTACCCTGATTAATGGCAACTACTTCCCATGATACACATGAGAATATCTACACACCATAGGTTTTCATGCACCCTGTCATCCAAATTTTGAGAGATGTAAACCACAATTTATAAATTACGCAGAGAACATGTGATCAAATAAGCAACATAAGATTTTGTTCAAATAATGTAAGACTTAAAAAAAACAGCAAAGTTAAAAATCAAACTGTTATGATTTAGATAACACAATCCCCATAAAATTGCATGCGCTATCAATAGTGCAGTCTTGTTGCCAGCAGCGAGACCAAGCTATTTCCGCTTACCAGAAGGTATAATAACACGGTCCGGGAGCCACGATATTATAAACAAGAAAACCCTTAACGACCAGTGACGTACATGGTACGTTGCAGTCATTAAGGAATTAAAGAACTTCCCAAGTTACTTCTATTATCTAATTTGCTTTGTTCTTTTGGTATCCTTTGTTGAAAGCATACCTAGGTAGCCTCAGGAGCAGCGATGCACTACTGGGAGTTAACTACTGATGCTTGATGGCTGCACCTATATGCCCCTTGTCACTGGCTCACCTAATGTATCCAGCTAGCTCCCAGTAGTGCATTGCAGCACCTTCAACAAATGATTGTACGATAATGGAGTAAATCTGATAATAGAAGTAAATTGCAAAATTGTTTGAAATCTTATCGTCTATCTGAATCATGAAAGAAACATTTTGTTTTTATTGTCCCTTTAACCTAACCCTTTACAAACCCTAATATATGAAAATATTTTACAATCTCTATCTTCTCTTCTATAACTTCCTTCATTATAAACCAAAGTTCTTTGACCTCCATAGATTTAAAGGGACAAGGACATTAAAGTTAAACTTCCATGATTCAGATAGAACATTCATTTAAAATAAAACAACAAACCTTTCCCCTTTGCTTATGTAATCAAATTGACCTCTTTGTTTTTGTATTCTTTATCAAAATGTATCTCCTTTCAATGAAAGCCTACTGAGGTAGGCTCAGGATTGTGCATGTGTCTCCAACAATGTCTGTAAAATTATTACAGTTCTCAATACACACATGCACGCTCCTTAGCCTAACTCAGAATGCCCTTATGGAACGAGCTACGTTTGAACAAAGGATACAAAGAGAAAGAAGACATTTTGATAACAAAAATGACTTGGAAAGTTATTTTTAAAACTGTATGCTTTGTCTGAATCAGGTAAGTATATTTTTGACTACCGAGGTCCATTTAATTGCCTTGTCATTGTAGCCTCTGGCAAATAAATGGGTGCATAACTCTTTCCATTGTTCCTGAAAAATGCACATATTTAAAGCATTTCTGCGTAACCTTAGAAACTGTGCTTTAGGTAAAGATTTGTCCAAGTGACGTAGAAAAAACATGAATTAGCTGCGAGTGAGGTACCAGCTAGTAGGCTTCCTGTATGTAGATGCAGACAACGCATACCATTTAAAAAAAAAATGAATTTGCTTTGTTCCCATGGTATTCTTTGTTGAAGAGATAACTATGTAGATGAATAAAGCACTGCATGGCAGGAAATAGTGCTGCTATCTAGTGCTCTTGCAAATGGATAACATTCTTGCAAAACTGCTGCCATATAGTGCTCCACACATGCACACTCCTGAGAAAGATGGTCAAGATTCAAATCCCGCAATTCCAAGACAGCCCTAACATATTTGTATTTCCTTTTGCTGCTTACACTAACATCACTAAGGTACATACAATATATCTACAATAGACTTGGAATTTATGGAGCAATTAGTAGGTTCTCCTCCACAAGAACCAAACATTTGTCCCCAAGCTATACAATTAAAAAAATAGTATGGCTGTCATCCAATCAGAGACTGCTAAGAAACCACCATACCATTTTGTTAATAGTGCACAGCAAAGCTCACAAGCATCCTAAAATGTATGGAATTATCCCTCTTTCCGCAACTTTTGTAATTTATTCATTTGTGTTTATTTCTCATGAATTTCCAAAACTACCAGGAATACCAGATAACCCCACCAAACTAGCCAGATCGTTAAGCTCCGCCCCCAGACTCTCGGGTGCCAGCTTCTGCTGACTGGTACCTCCCCTTACTGCTTGGGATGTAATATTCAAATTGTGTGAGATAGGCCCCAACATAAAGTGTAAAGTTCTTGGAATTCTGACTACTAAAACAGGAATAAAGAAAATGGAAGTCATTTGTCCCTTTCATAAAAAGAATACATAAGTAATGAAACAGCATCATTTTGTGTTTTCCCATCCTTTTTATAGAACTATTCTTACAGGGTCTTGTGAATAATATTACAAACCTGCAGAGAACAGTGTGTTCCCAAGGTATGATATGGTTTACATGCTGCAAACTGTTTAAATACAGCTAATTACAAGCTCCCAAACAAATGTACATAACACAGACACAGTTTTAATGCTGGCTCCTCGTGAAGTTTACCCCAATCTCACATGAGAACTGAGGTCACGTCCTCAGAATGCAATCACATATTGTCCAACTCTGATTTACAATAAATTCATAAATACAGCATTATCATGCACAGCCATAAAAAAGTCATCTGTAATACTGTGAAGAGTTAGTAAGGCAACTCAGATATCATCCAAGAAAATAACTAATTCACAGCATCTTTTGCAATATGCAATAAAAGCAAGTCCATTATTATAAACAATGAAAATTCACAATCAGACGCAACCTGGCAAAAGGAACAAAATAAATGTATCACCACAGGGGTGGACTTAACGCATTTTTGGAAAACACCTTACACTCATTGGCATGCATCAGATTCAGTACCACCACAGAGGTGGATGCGTTTCGACATACATCTTACACTCATTGGCATGCATCAGATTCAGTACCACCACAGAGGTGGATGCGTTTCGACATACATCAGATTCAGTACCACCACAGAGGTGGATGCGTTTCGACATACACCTTACACTCATTGGCATGTATAAGTACCATCACTAAAAGCCACATTGGATCACTATAAAAAAATCCAACATTGAAAGAGACAGTCTACTGCAGAATCTTTGTTTAAAAAGATAAATAATCCCTATATTACCGATTACCCAGTTTTGCATAACCAACACAGTTATATTAATATACTTTTTACCTATGGAATGTACCTTGTAACTAAGCCTCTGCAGACTGCCCCCTTATTTCAGTTCTTTTAACAGACTTGCATTTTCGTCAAATCAGTGCTGACTCATAAATAACTCCATGGGAGTGAGCACAATGTTATCTATATGGCAGACATGAACTATTGCTGTCTAGCTGTGAAAAACTGCCAAGATGCAAAGAGATAACAGGCAGCCTTCAAGGACTTAGAAATTAGCATATGAGCCTACCTAGGTTTAGCTTTGAACAACGAATAGCAAGAGAACAAAAGCAAATTTAATGATAAAAAGTAAATTGGAAAATTGTATACAATTTCATATCCTATTTAAATCATGAAAGTTTAATTTTGACTACTGTCGCTTTAACCCATTGTGGTACAAAATAATTCAAAATACAGAATACATATAATTAACTAAAAAAAAAAAAAAACATTAATGAAAAAACAATAAATGAAAAAAAATAACATCTCACAATTCCAGTAATGAAATGTATATAAGTTTTCATAGCACTTATCATGCAAAAATAAGGATTTTATATCCTCCTTTGTCACCCTACAGTCTCTGGCATCATATAGTTTAATAGTCTTAAAAGAACATAAACATGCCTCTAATGTGTTACAGCATTTTATTATTGTATTGCTTATATATAATTATGTGTCTAACCCCTTCAAGGGTATTAAACACATAGTTAAATTCAACGCAAGAGCAGCAACGCACTACTGGGAGCTAGCTAAACACACTTGAAGATTCAATGGCAATAGATATATGTGTGTAGCCACCAATCCACAGATAGCTCCTAGTACTGCACATCTGCTCCTAAGACTACCTAGATATGCTCTTCAACAAAGAATAACAAAAGAACAAAATATGTTATGATAACAAAAGTTAACTCAAAAAGTCTCTTAAAATTGCATGTTTTTTTTTAATTTTTAATTTCTTGTCCCTTTAAGTGCTACTTCAGAAACTGTGTTTTTGATTTGTTAACTCAGATAATGTGCAACATAAACATGGCTGACACTTATTAGTTATAGGTCAGCACTAAGTACAAGATAATTAGAAAAACAGCGCAGGATAAGCAACCTGCAGTCAAACAGCAACGTTTATTTTGATGTATCCCAGACAATTGGCTCTTGATAAGAATCACAGTCCCATGTATCATTTCACTGTCTAAATACTGAGCTCAGCATCAGTCTGGTGTAAATCATTTATGTTTTGAAATAGCAGATCAGGGAACATTGCGTTTTTGTTTGTTTGTAATTATACCATTCTATTAAAGGGTTATCTTCCGTTAAAAAAATCTCTTTTATATTTAAAGGGACATTAAAATAATTTTTTGTACTGTGTGTACATCTATACTATAATTGCGTTTGTAACGTGTCCATGGCCAGAGTTGCGCATGCAGCCAAAAGAATCCACCTGGGTGCAGCGTAGTCAAATAAAGCATTAAGAAAAAAAACACCTAAGCGCCCTGCACGAAATATTCACAAAAAAAACACGTAACCGCCCGCACAAAATAATAAAAAAACCTAACCGCCCACATGAAGTATTCACACAAAAAAACTAAACGCCCGCACGAAGTATTAACAAAAAAACACCTAAGAGCCCGCAAGAAATATTAACAAACACCTAAACCACCAACCCCCACATCGCAAAATATTATAGTAATTAGCCCCTAATCCAAAAATTAAACAACATAAATAACATAATTAAAATATTAACCCCTAAACCACCAACCCCCACATCGCAACAAACCTAATTAGCCTATTAAAAAAATGACCAATTGCCCGCTAACAGAAACCCCCCCACCCAACCAACCCCCCCAAATAAAAAAACCTAAGTCTAAAAAAACCTAAGCTACCCATTGTCCCATTTGTAAGGGCATTGACCTTAAAAGGGCAAAAGGCTCTTTTACAAAGAGCTCTTTTGCGCCCATAAAAAAAACCTTAATCTAAAAAACAAAAACAAAAAACACCCCAAAAAATAAAAAAAAAACCTAAGTCTAACCTCGAAATAGGTACTCACAGTTCCTGAAGTCCAGCGGCGAAGGTCTTCTTCCAGGCGGTGAAGGTCTTCATCCATCACAGGCACATCTGCGTGGAGGTTCCTCTTCATGCTGTTGCCGCCACACACTGAAGATTGAATGCAAGGTACCCCATTTATATTGGGGTACCTTGCATTCCTACTGGCTGAAATTTTGGAAATCAGCCAATAGGATGAGAGCTACTGAAATCCTATTGGCTGATTTGAATAGCCAATAGGATTTCAGTATCTCTTCCTATTGGCCGATTTCAAAATTTCATCCAAAAAGAATACAAGGTACCTAAGTGGGGTACCTTGCATTCAATATTCAGTATGTGGCAGCGACTGCATGAAGAGGATTCTTCACGCTGGTCCTGCTCCGCGCCGGCCGGTCCTGCTCTGTGATCGCCTGTCCTGCTCCACAGTCACCTCCGCTCTGCGATCACCTCCGCTCCGGATGAAGATAGAAGATGTCCCTGTGCTGGATGAAGACCTTCACCGCCTGGAAGAAGACCTTCGCCGCCGGACATCAGGAACTGTGAGTACCTATTTCAGGGTTAGACTTGTTTTGTTTTTTTTTGTTTTGGTTTGGGTGGGGTTTTTTTAGATTAGGGATTTTTTTTATGGGCGCAAAAAGAGCTGTTTGAGCTGATTGCCCTTTTAAGGGCAATGCCCATACAAATGCTCCTTTAGGGGCAATGGGTAGCTTTTAGACTTAGGTTTTTTTTATTTTGGGGGGTTGGTTGGGTGGGGGTTTTTACTCTTAGGGAGTAATTGTTAATTGCTTTAGGTAAAAGAGCTGTGTATCTTAGGGCAATGCCCTACAAATGGACCTTTTAATGGCTATTACTAGTTTAATTTAGATTAGGGGATGTTTTTATTTGGGAGGGGGGGGTATTTTTATAGGGGTATTAGATTGTTTATTTTTTTTATTTTTGATAATTTCATTAATTTTTTTCAGTAATTTTAAATAGACTGCCCTCTGGGCAGGCTTATCGCCTAGTAGTAAACTTCATTGTAGAAGGACAGCATAAAAATAAAATGTATGAAAGCAACACATATTTTCTTAGCAATCTGCACAGTTATTTCAGAGCAGTTCATGGATAACAACTCCTGAGTATCTTTATTTTAACTCCTCTTACATAGACAATTTTCTGTAGAAAAATGTAAACCCCTCCAGCTCAAAGGAGATTTTTCTTTTGCCGACATCACACATGACTCTTAAATGACATCACACATGACTCTTAAATGACATCACACATGACAACACGTCTGATATGGCACATGACCACCACCAAAGACATCAAACATTACAAAGGACATAAATGATGTAAGTGTTTAAATTGCACATAATACTAAGAAAAATATTACTTATATTTTTTTTAAATAAATGTTAAAATTGTTGACACGAGAAATTGTATTAATTTTCCCTAAAAAGAAAGAAAAAAAAAAAAAACACAAAATTTGTCATTTGCCACTTAAAACACATTTTGGCAATTTTCTGACACCATTATAAATTGCCATAAGAAACTTTTATAGTCAACCTTTTTGGTTTACATTTTTTATGGCATTTGAATTCTGTAAAATTTATGAATTTGCCCTGTTTGAGTGTAAAAACATTAATTTCAGATGGTTTAACCAATTCAAATGCCTACATTTCTACAAGATTAAAATCCCATAAAAAGTTGTATATGAATTTTTTTCATGGCAAATAGATGTTGAAATTTGGCAAAATGCGCTTAATAAAGGCAAATGGTTTTGATTTGTGGATTTGAATACTGGTAATGAAGGGTTTAAAGGCAATGCAAAGTAAAAAAAAAAGCTCAAACTGGGATTTCTCATGGATTAAAATGACCTTGAATTTTATTTTAAAATTATTTTTTTAAATGCATTACGCCAACCCCTATATGTTTTCTGCTTTCCAGCACTATATTTGAAATGTTTTATGTCAAAGACTTTCTTTTTTTGTACCTATTTATCTTTTTAAAGAAGGCCAGGAAAATCATAGGAAAAACTTAAACTCTGTAATTAATGAACGTTCTTATGCCAACAATTTTATAATTTATTTTTTTTTGCAAAATTTTAAATTAATATTTTTGTTAAAATGTGCAATTCTAGCACTTATGTCATTGATGTACTAATGTGTGATGTCTCTGTTAGAGGTAGTCATGTACAGGTTCAGTAATGAGAGTTTTCTAATTCATTGGCCTGTCTCTTATACATACCTCCCAACATTTCAAAATTCAAAAGAGGGACACCCCCCTCAAAAGAAATTATGTGGTGGGCGGGGCTTAAAAATCATAAGACCAAAGTAATATAAATAAAATTCTAAATAAAGTAATAGATTTTAATACACTTAGGCAGCAAATCAAACATAAGCTCAAACCACTGGTATGGCTATGTGAGCTATGTATGTAATTATCCTTTGCAAAGACATTGCTAAATATTTTTATCTTAATTGGACATTTAATAATAAATTCTTTAAAACTGCTCTCTGCATTCCCCATTAATATTCTAAATTCTGGCCTTTAAAGTCAGCAAAAATGCACAGTAGCACACTACATTGTATACACTTATACATGCAGATACACACACACACTACATAGCATACACTTACACATGCAGATACACACACACTACATAGCATACACTT
The DNA here is from genome assembly GCF_027579735.1 of Bombina bombina. Classification (NCBI taxonomy): domain Eukaryota; kingdom Metazoa; phylum Chordata; class Amphibia; order Anura; family Bombinatoridae; genus Bombina; species Bombina bombina. The sequence continues at coordinate 117,355,798 of NC_069505.1, forward strand.
ATACATGCAGATACACACACACACTACATAATATACACTTATACATGCAGATATACACACACACACTACATAGCATACACTTATACATGCAGATACACACACACTACATAGCATACACTTATACATGCAGATACACATACACTACATAGCATACACTTACACATGAAGATACACACACACTACATAGCATACACTTACACATGAAGATACACATACACTACATAGCATACACTTACACATGAAGATACACACATACTACATAGCATACACTTACACATGAAGATACACACACACACTACATAGCATACACTTACACATGAAGATACACACACACACACTACATAGCATACACTTACACATGAAGATACACACACTACATAGCATACACTTACACATGAAGATACACACACACTACATAGCATACACACACACTACATAGCATACACTTACACATGAAGATACACACACACTACATAGCATACACTTACACATGAAGATACACACACACTACATAGCATACACTTATACATGCAGATACACATACACTACATAGCATACACTTACACATGAAGATACACACACACTACATAGCATACACTTACACATGAAGATACACACACACTACATAGCATACACTTATACATGCAGATACACATACACTACATAGCATACACTTACACATGCAGATACACACACACTACATAGCATACACTTATACATGCAGATACACACACACACTACATAGCATACACTTATACATGCAGATACATACACACACACTACATAGCATACACTTACACATGCAGATACACATACACTACATAGCATACACTTACACATGAAGATACACACACACTACATAGCATACACTTACACATGAAGATACACATACACTACATAGCATACACTTACACATGAAGATACACACACACTACATAGCATACACTTACACATGAAGATACACACACACTACATAGCATACACTTACACATGAAGATACACACACACTACATAGCATACACTTACACATGAAGATACACACACACTACATAGCATACACTTACACATGAAGATACACACACACTACATAGCATACACTTACACATGAAGATACACACACACTACATAGTATACACTTATACAGGCACACACACATTACATAGAATACACTCATACATGCAGATACACACTTATACATGCAGATACACATACACACACTACATAGCTTACATTTATACATGCAGATACACACACACACACTACATAGTATACACTTATACATGCAGACACACACACACTACATAGCATACACTTATACATGCAGATACACACTTATACATGCAGATACACATACACACACTACATAGCTTACATTTATACATGCAGATACACACACACACACTACATAGTATACACTTATACATGCAGACACACACACACTACATAGCATACACTTATACATGCAGATACACACTTATACATGCAGATACACATACACACACTACATAGCTTACATTTATACATGCAGACACACACACTACATAGCATAAACTTATACATACAGATACACACACACAGTTATGGATACAGATAGACACACACACTACATCATATATTGGTATCTGTAATTCATTGTATGGGGTCCTGGGGTTGGCAAGCACATTAGCTGGCAGTCTGCGGCTGCCACTGTTCATTACCCTGGTATTAGCACTGCTCATTGTATAAAACTGAAGGCATGCTAGTATTATCACCAGGGGTTAGACATCATCACTACCAGAGGTAGGTTAGAAAGGTCAACATTCCCCGTGGTCAGAGTGTATACAGCCTTCTTACTCCTGCTTAACCCACACACCATTAATTTTCCATAGAGAATCTAACAGGTATCTAACCCTGTCAGAGCAAAGCCAGCTGCTTCTGAGTATGGGCCCAACAGAATTAAAAAAAAAAAAAAAATTTTTTTTTTTTTTAAATGCTTGGGGCAAATCGGGACAGATGGCTAGCATCCCGGGACAGGGGGACAGACCCCTAAAATCGGGACTGTCCCGCGAAAATCGGGACAGTTGGGGGGTATGCTTATAGCACTTTGTGCATTTACTCAGTGTAAGAACATTTAAAGGGACAGTCTACACCAGAATTTTTTTGTTTTAAAAGATAGATAATCCCTTTATTACCCATTCCCCAGTTTTGCATAACCAACACTGTTATATTAATATACTTTTTACCTCTGTGATTACCTTGTATCTAAGCCTCTGCAAACTGCCCCTTTATTTCAGTTCTTTTGACAGACTTGCAGTTTAGCCAATCAATGCCTGCTCCCAGATAACTTCACGTGCATGAGAACAGTGTTATCTATATGAAACACATGAACTAACACCTTCTAGTGGTGAAAAACTGTTAAAATTCATTCTGAAAAGAGGTGGCCTTCAAGGTCTAAGAAATTAGCATATGAACCTCCTAGGTTAAGCTTTCAACTAAGTATACTAAGAGAACAAAGCAAAATCAGTGATAAAAGTAAATTGGAAAATTGTTTAAAATTACATGCCCTATCTGAATCAAGAAAGTTTATTTTGGACTAGATTGTCCCTTTAAATGGACAATCTACTTGAAAATTTGTATTGTTTAAAAATAAAGATAATCCCTTTATTACACATTACCCAGTTTTGCATAACCAACACTGTCTGTGACATTACTACACTTATTACCTCTATGATTACCTTGTATCTAAGCATCTGCAGACTGCCCCTTATCTCAGTGCTTTTGACAGACTTGCATTTTAGCCAATCAGAGCTAACTCCTAAATAATTCCATGGGAGTGACCACAATGCTATCTATATGACACTCAAACTAGCACGGTCTAACTGTGAAAAACTGTCAAAATTCACTGAGATAAGAGGCGGTTTTCAACAGTTCAGAAATCAGTTTGAGCAAACCTAAGTTAAGCTTTCAAAAATGAATACCAAGAGAACAAAGCACGTTTGATGATAAAAGTAAATTAGAAAGTTGTTTAAAACTGCATGCCCTGTCTGAATCATGAAAGTTTAATTTTGACTAGACTGTCCCGTTAATCCAGACTGCATAATTAATTCAATTAGTTAATTTTTTTTACCTTAATATTGATATTTGACATACATGATTTTGCCAGTTGAAAGAACCACATATACTGAAAATTTGAATACTGCATGCTTGACTATAGAAAAGTAAATTGAACAAGCGGCAGCAGCAGAAATTTACCTCACAGTGGTGGGTATGGGAGAGAGCCAGCCCTTTTGAAAGGTCGTTCCTGCAGATGCTCTGAATACAATGAGCTATTATCAGCTGTTTTCCCCAGTATATTTTCTCATAAAAAAATCCTAATTTTGAGAAGTATATATGTACAAAAAACAAATCACAAAACTAATATAATACACTTTATTATTTCCTTGTACAATAACTTTTTGTGAAATGAGATGTCTTTAACCCCTTGGCCCTAACACATTGCTGTGCTCTTCAGCAGCCAATGGGTTCACAGAGATGAACAGAGTTCATACAGAAGTTTCAGCTTATTTGGATAGTGTGCAGTTGATTTTCCGGTTTCTAGTTGGCAGTAAAGATTATTAAACTGTAAGCTATAATACGGAGAGGTTACTGAAGACAGGCTGTGATCCGTGTCTCATATTGCAAGCAAAACTACACAAACATAATATACCAGGCAGACTGTAAAACCCTGAGATTATTTTTCATATTACTGCAGCCTCTTAAGAAAGAGTTTGGTTGTCCAAGGAACTTGAACACAATAACATACTAATCTGGCAGGGGAATAAGTAAGACTGAAAGCAACTTTTTACTATTAAAAAAAATAATTCTGATATTTTATTTAAAGACAGATAAAGGGAAACAGAGAAGACCGGGCAAAACCTTACCTGACCCTTTTAAAAAGGAACCAGCTTTGTTAAAAGGACATGAGATCTAAAAAGATTTCCTTAATGATTCAGATAGAGCATAACATTTTAAACAACTTTTCAATTAAACTTCTATTACCAAATGTGCTTCATTCTTTTGGCATCCTTTGTTAAATGAGCAGTAATGCTCATTTAACAAAGGTGCAAGGTGAGCCAATGACAAGAGGCATATATGCAGCCACCAATCAGCAGCTAGCTCCCAGTAGTGCATTGCTGCTCCTGAGCCTACCTATGTATGCTTTTCAACAAAGGATACCAAAAGTACAAAATAAATTAGATAACAGAAGTAATTTCTATTTCCACTAGTCCTGAACTAATAAGACTTTTTAAAGGGCAATTAAGAAATTAGGCTTTTAGCACTAAGTGGACTAGTGACTTTTTCTCTCTAGTCTTGACTGCTTAATTTTCTCCCTGACTGTTAAAGGGACAGTCTACACCAGAATACTTATTGTTTTAAAAGATAAATAATCACTTTATTAACCATTCCTTAGTTTTGCATAACAAACACAGTTATATTAATACACTTTTTACCTCTGTGATTACCTTGTATATAAGGCTCTGCAAACTGCCCATTATTTCAGTTCTTTTGACAAACTTGCATTTTAGATAATCATTGCTGGCTCCGAAGGAACTCCACATACATGAGCACAGTGTTATCTATATGAAACACATGAACTAACATGCTCTAGTGGTGAAAAACTGTCAAAATGCCCTGAGATAAGAGGCGGCCTTCAAGGGCTTAGAAATTAACATATGAACCTCCTAGGTTTAGCTTTCAACTAAGAATACCAAGAGAACAAAGCAAAATTGGTGATAGAAGTAAATTAGAAAATTGTTTAAAATGACATGCCCTATCTGAATAATGAACGTTTATTTTGGACTAGACTGTCCATTTAAATCATACTGATATTCTGATAAGGTATATAATAAAGCACAAAGAAATCATATGAGCAGAACAAAAATTCCTTTCACTAAAATAAGCATTACATTAGCTGTCTCCTGAGATAAAGGTTGTAGACTTTATTTTTTTTATTGAGTAATATCAGCAAAAACTGATAAATAAATCTGAGGCTGTTAGGTTTACAGGAACAACAACAAAAAGGATTTTATTCCGTACCCAGTAGCGAACCTACTTAACAGAGGGCACTGGTGCAAAAAAATGTCCCCCCCCCTCCCATTGGTAACTCAGTAGTAAGCAGTAGTAGTAATATACAAGCTGCTCTATATAACGATTCTGATGATAGATAGATAGATAGATAGATAGAGCCTGGCAACACATTCTGTATTCACTTATGTATAGACCGCATTCTATGCCCCGCCCCATCTCTGACCATACATAAAATCAGTTATTTTTTTAAATTTGTCAACACTTAAAACATGCTGGACCTAAACAGAGCTATTCCTTTTTTAACTTATTTTGCCCTAGCAAATGTTTTTAAAAAGTACTATAGTCGTACACTATATTACTTCTCAATGCTGCATATATAGCTATGTAATAACTTTTAAAGTGACATGCACACACACATACATAGACATACATAGATACACATGCATATATATGTTATGTTGTAGCTTTAAATTTAAAGTGACAATAACAGAAAGTGTATGATTGTATTAAATGGGCCCTGAAACTCTTCTGCATACTGGATGACTCAGACAACTCCCTCAGAAAAAGTTGGTACATTTGGCATAGTAACATCCAATTAAAAAAAGTAAGAGATCAAATAGGTAAGTACTTTAACATATTTTAATATATGTTCTTTTAGACAGAACAGAGACAATGTTCGTGTACAACGTCCCCTTTTAAGGTAGCAGTGCTGTAACACAGATAGGTCACCATTGCAGCAGCATATTCTACCATTTTTCTTCTGTAGATTTTATGCAAATTAGGTAATGAGCATACAAATTAAATGGCAGGTCCATTTCTGCTTTATCTCTCATTTAGCGAGTTCTCTAGCTCAGAGACACTACATGCGATATATTTTATTATTATTATTATTAATAGCGGTTATTTGTAGAGCGCCAACAGATTCCGCAGCGCTATAAACAAAGGCGGAGTACAACAAAACAGTTATAGGGATCAAATGGGTAGAGGGCCCTGCCAAGAGTCGCACTGTTGTAGTCAGCTCTTAAGAAGGTGATCTACAAACAGCTGGACTCTTAGGCTTACATGCTAAGGGGGTTCAGGGGATAGCAATGGAGGAGAGGAAATGGTATAAAGAAAGGTTAGCGTAGGTTGTATGCATCCCTGAACAGTAGAGTCTTTAGGGAGCACTTGAAGCTTTCAAAACTAGGGGAGAGTCTTGTGGAGCGAATATATATATACACACACTATATGATTCTGCCATAAACACTAAAGTAAAGGAATATCATATTCTCACACTTGGGGCCGATTTATTAAAGTGTGGACGGAAATGATCGTATAGGATCAGGTGGATTGATGTCCACAGCCTCAGAGCAAGCAGACCGCTGCTTCATAACTGCTGTTTCCGGCGAGCCTGAAGTCTCACACGGAAACGGGGGCATCAAGCTCCATTCGGAGCTTGATAATTCAGCCCCTTGGTATAGATCAGTGATGGACAACTTTCTAAAACACTGGGACTGTAGATCAATGTTAGAATATTTTAGCCACACAATTAAACAAACAAATAATTTCCTAAAAATGACCAGGGCACAGGACTAGATTTAGTTAAAGGTACCCTAGGTTTGCTGTTCTTTCCTTTCAGATAGCTTTTGTGAGTTATGGTCACCCCATTGTTAGTTCTGCTTCTTCTACAAAAACTATTACACCAGCTTGGAATCCAAATAGAGGTGCGCACTGGTATCCCAGCAAGAACAGACAATCCACAGCCGGATAAAAAAGTTCAAAAGATTTATTTCTCCAAATTTAAAAACATATACGAGGTGAAGCTCCATAAAAGCTTACCATTGCATGCACAGGTAAATGTAGTCTAATCCCAATGCAAACGCGTTTCGTGCACATGCGCACTTGGTCACTGCATATTACACCACCTTAGTTCTGCTTTTTCCCAGGGGCTGCAAAAAGTAGTGTAGAGGGCCACACACAGCCCAAGGGCCACCAGTTGGCCAGAACTGGTATAGATAATAGTTTGTAATATGCCGGAGCATCTATTTTAGTTGTTACAAAGTTACATTTAAACACACGTTTACAAACAGAGCACACGTCAAACCTGATACTTTCTAAATAGAATTAAAAAAAATCAACTCACACAAAAGTGCTCACCTTTGCTGTTTGTATTCTCATCAAGGTTTCTGCTAACCAGATATAGACATGTCATTTTAACTGCATTTATCAGTGTTCACTGTTAGCAATGACCTAATTCTTCAGTGTCACAAGAAAGATTTTCTTGGAGAAAAAAAATGGTTGTGGCCAAGTATGGACTTTACAGAGACTGAGCTCTAACACTTACACAGTTCCTTGCTATCAGCCAGTTTTGCAGTAGGAATGTGAGTTATTTCAGGCATGGCATTTTTTTTGACAAGTGTTGTTCTGCCCAGTCTGTCTGCCCCTCCGATACCAGAAGAACCTAAAAAGTAGCCCAGGCTGATTGCACTGTTAGCTGCACTGAAGTTTAGGGTTTGAGATAAAAAATGATTTATATAAATGTAAATAGTTATATAGGAAACAGTTAACATATGACATAACCCAATGATTGGCTCACTACATACATCATGCATTGCCTATCGACCTGTGTGAGCTACAATACAATTTGTGCAACCAGTCTGTGTATTTAAATCCAAAGTTCAAGACTCCAAACTTAAAAGAACACAGCAAAAAAAATAGAGAAAAGGAGATTGAAAAAAAACAAAAAACAGAAAATATAGAGCCAAAAAGGGAAAATAAAGACCACATATAATGTGCTATATTAATACTTTATTTATTTGAAATAAATTTTGTGGTGTTTATGTGGGTCTGTTATTTTAACCTCTTGGCATCCAGAAAGCGTTCCAATATAATATGTTGCAGCGTTCTCTGGTAGCTAAAGGGTTAAAAAGCTAAATCTTTGTAACTACTAGCACACATTTCTGTTTTGAAATATGATTACACTATACAAATATAGCCTGGGTCAATACACAGTGTTGTCAAGGGAACTTTCCATTCTAAGGAATTTGTAATTGTCAAGAAGTCACCCTTGAGGAGACACATGAAGTTTTCATTTTTAGACACAAACATAGTTATTTGCAGTAAAGGTCAGTCAAGTACTAGAGTTCAGTAGCAAGAGAGGATTTGGGGACATATATATTGGATACTGACAAGAAACATCTACAGATCGTGCTGGGAAATATTGTGTAATTTGGCCAATCACAGCAAGGGATTTCATCCAAATTATAGATAAACAATGAAAATCTCTAAATATTTTTTTTTTTGTGATTTTCTTTAAAAAATTTAACTTATTCTCATTCCACATCAGAGGGTTAGGGACTATATCAGAGGCAGAGATGTTCAAATATTGTATACATAAGATGTCAGAAGAATCTAGTATTCCTCCTTAAAAAAACAGAGCACTAATGCTAATGAGATTACATAAAATGTCAGAAGAATATTCCTCCTTAAAGAACTGAGAGCACTTATGCTAATGAGATACATAAGAGGTCAGAAGAATATTCCTCCTTAAAGAACTGAGAGCACTAATGCTAATGAGATACATAAGATGTCAGAAGAATAAAGTATTCCTCCTTAAAGAACTGAGAGCACTAATGCTAATGAGATACATAAGATGTCAGAAGAATAAAGTATTCCTCCTTAAAGAACTGAGAGCACTAATGCTAATGAGATACATAAGAGGTCAGAAGAATATTCCTCCTTAAAGGGACAGTATACACTCATTTTCATATAACTGCATGTAATAGACCCTACTATAAAGAATAAGATGCACAGATACAGATATAAAAATCCAGTATAAAATGGTTTAAAAACGTACTTGGAAGCTTTCAGTTTAGATCTGTTGAAAAGGTAGTTGGAAAGCCCACTGCAAGTGGGAAATAGGACACTCCCTCCCTCCCCCTTCTTTTGCATATGAAAAGACCCTTTACACAAACAGGAGCAAGCTGGAGAAGGTAGCTGACGGTATTCAAATAAAACTTTGGAGCTTGGTTAGGAGTCTGAAAATCAGAGCAATGTTATTTAAAAGTAAACAAAATTATACATTTTTAAAAAAAACAAACTTTATGGGCTTTATAAATAGATCATCTACAAAACATTTATGCAAAGAAAAAAGGAGTGTATAATGGCCCTTTAAAGAACTGAGAGCACTAATGCTAATGAGATACATAAGATGTCAGAAGAATAAAGTATTCCTCCTTAAAGAACTGAGAGCACTAATGCTAATGAGATACATACGATGTAAGAAGAATAAAGTATTCCTCCTTAAAGAACTGAGAGCACTAATGCTAATGAGATAAAAACGATGTCAGAAGAATAAAGTATTCCTTCCTAAAAACTGAGAGCACTAATGCTAATGAGATTATATAAGATGTTAGAAGAATATTCCTCCTTAAAAACTGAGAGCACTAATGCTTATGCAATACATAAGATGTCAGAAAAATATTCCTCCTTAAAAAACAGAACATTAATGCTGAGATACATAAGATGTCAGAAGAATATTCCTCCTTAAAAAACAGAACATTAATGCTGAGATACATAAGATGTCAGAAGAATATTCCTCCTTAAAAAACAGAACATTAATGCTGAGATACATAAGATGTCAGAAGAATATTCCTCCTTAAAAAAACAGAACATTAATGCTGAGATACATAAGATGTCAGAAGAATAAAGTATCCCTCTAGTTTAAAATCCCACTCACTTATGAAATTCTTTAGTTTTTAATATCACTATTATTTCATGTACCCGTCCGTAAAACAAAGCAAGCAGTTAGATGCACTGAATGAATCCACTCCAATATTAATTTTTCATTTGGATTTAACAGAAGCCTGACCTCTTCAAAGCTGCTTTATTAACTCTGAAACTAAAGTTGTTTGGCATTCTGTCTTCTGAGTCCCAACTCCAAGCAGAGGTCAGATGTTGGCAGAACCTTTTTAAAGACTCCTCTGGAATGGAAGCTGCTTAGTAATAGGGTGGCCAGATCAGCTCAGAGTAAAATAGGATCAAAGTCAAAATTCAGCTTTCATGATTCAGAAATATTTAAAAAGATTTTTTTTTATTTCTATTATAAAATATATTTAAAAGAGATATGAAAATCCCTTATTGCATATTTCTCAGACCCAGGCATGCAAGTATCCGGGTTTGGTGGGAAACAGCCACCGCCAAAAAGGTGACATTGTGCATTTACAACATACTGCACATGCCTACAGTTATTTCTCTCTTGCCTGTGTCTGTCTATGTGTGGGAGTGTGTCTTTCCGTGTGTGAGAGTGTGTCTTTGTCAGTGTCTGTGTGTGAGAGAGAGAATGTGTGTGAGTGTGTGTGAGAGAGAGAGAGAGAGAGAATGTGTGTGTGTGAGAGCGTCAGTGTCTGAGTGTGTTTTTTGTGTGTGAGTGTGTTTTTGTTTGTCAGTGTATTTCTGCGTGTGTGTGTATTTGAGTGTGTGTGTGTAAGAGTGAGTGTGTATGTGTCTAAGAGTGAGTGTGTGTGTGTGTGTGTATTTGTGCGTGTGTGTGTAAGAGTGAGTGTATTTGTGCGTGTGTGTAAGAGTGAGTGTATTTGAGTGTGTGCGTGTGTGTAAGAGTGAGTGTATTTGTGTGTGTGTGTGTGTGTAAGAGTGAGTGTATTTGAGTGTGTGCAAGAGTGAGTGTATTTGTGTGTGTGTGTGTGTGTGTAAGAGTGCGTGTATGTGTGTGTAAAAGTGAGTGTATTTGTGTGTGTGTGTTTGAATGTGTGGGTGCCTGAGTTAGTGTGTGTGTAAGAGTGAGTGTATTTGTGTGTGTGTGTAAGAGTGAGTGTATGTGTGTGTGTGTGTGTGTGTGTGTGTGTGTGTTTGTGTAAGAGTGAGTGTATGTGTGTGTGTAAGAGTGAGTGTATTTGTGTGTGTGTTTGAATGTGTGGGTGCCTGAGTTAGTGTGTGTGTAAGAGTGGGTGTATTTGTGTAAGAGTGAGTGTATTTGTGTGTGTGTGTGTGTAAGAGTGAGTGTATGTGTAAGAGTGAGTGTATGTCTGTGTGTGTATGTAAGAGTGAGTGTATTTGTGTGTGTGTGTGTGTGTAAGAGTGAGTGTATGTCTGTGTGTGTATGTAAGAGTGAGTGTATTTGTGTGTGTGTGTGTGTGTGTGTAAGAGTGAGTGTATGTGTGTGTGCAAGAGTGTAAGTCTGTGTGTGCATGTAAGAGTATTTGTGTGTGTTTGAGTGTATTTGTGTGTGTGTGTAAGAGTGAGTGTATGTCTGTGTGTGTATGTAAGAGTGAGTGTATTTGTGTGTGTAAGAGTGTATTTGTGTGTGTGTGTGTGTGTGTGTAATTGTATGTGTGTAAGAGTGAGTGTATTTGTGTGTGTTAGTGTGTGAGTGTGTGTGTGTGTGTGTGTGTGAGAGAGCGTTAGTGTCTTTGAGTTTGTGTGAGAGTGAGTTTGTAAAGGTCTGAGATAGAGTGTGAATATCTATGTGCGAGCTTGTTTTTATGTGCTATTATACATAGTGTGTACTCTGCAAAACAAATGTTGCTGTGCTGTGCAGGGCGCAAGAGTGTTCAGCTTTGGCCTAAACTAAAAAGGTGGCAACCCTAGTGTAACCCCTGCAAAGTGATTAAACATCTAGTTAAAGCTCTGGAGCTGCAATGCACTACTGGGACATAGCTGAACACATCTGTTGAGCCAACGACAAGGGGCATGTATATAGCCACCAATCACCAGCTAGCTTCCGATAGTGTAGGATAAAGTACATTTAAAAGTGTCTTAAAATTACACATGATTTCTAAATCCTGAAAGTTTAATTTTGACTTTCCTATCCTCCATACAATCTTAAAGAGCTTTCTAATTTACTTCTATTATCAAAATTGTATTTGCTCTCTTGGTATCTTTTGTCTGGAGCACTATATGGCAGCATTTCTGCAATAATGTTATCCATTTGCAAAAGCACTAGGTGGCAGCACTATTCCCTGCCAGGTAGTGCTCCAATCACCTAACTAGGTATCTCAACAACAAAGAATATCATGAGAACCAAAGCAAATTTGATAACAGAAGTAAATTTGAAACCTTTTAAAAATGGTATGGTCTGTCTGATTCACAAAAGAAAATTGTAGGGTTTCATATCCTTTTAAAGGGGGACTGAACCCATTTTTTTTCGTTCATGATTCAGATAGAGCATGCAATTTTAAGCAACTTTCTAATTTACTCCTATTATCAATTTTTCTTCATTCTCTTGCTATCTTTATTTGAAAAAGAAGGCATCTAAGCTATTTTTTGGGTTCAGAACCATGGAAAGCACTTGTTCATTGGTGGGTGAATTTATCCACCAATCAGCAAAAACAACCCAGTGTGTTCACCAAAAATGGGCCGGAATCTAAACTTACATTCTTGCATTTCAAATAAAGATACTAAGAGAATGAAGAACATTTGATAATAAGAGTAAATTAGAAAGTTGCTTAAAATTGCATGCTCTATCTGAATCACAAAAGAAAAAAAATGGGTTCAGTGTCCCTTTAAGTCTCATAGGCCTAGATTTAGAGTTCGGCGGTAAAAGGGCTGTTAACGCTCCGCGGGTTTTTTTCTGGCCGCACCATAAATTTAACTCTGGTATCGAGAGTTCAAACAAATGCTGCGTTAGGCTCCAAAAAAGGAGCGTAGAGCATTTTTACCGCAAATGCAACTCTCGATACCAGAGTTGCTTACGGACGCGGCCGGCATCAAAAACGTGCTCGTGCACGATTCTCCCATAGGAAACAATGGGGCTGTTTGAGCTGAAAAAAAACCTAACACCTGCAAAAAAGCAGCGTTCAGCTCCTAACGCAGCCCCATTGTTTCCTATGGGGAAACACCTCCTAAGTCTGCACCTAACACCCTAACATGTACCCCGAGTCTAAACACCCCTAACCTTACACTTATTAACTCCTAATCTGCCGCCCCCGCTATCGCTGACCCCTGCATTACACTTTTAACCCCTAATCTGCCGCTCCGTAAACCGCCGCCACCTACGTTATCCCTATGTACCCCTAATCTGCTGCCCTAACATCGCCGACCCCTATGTTATATTTATTAACCCCTAATCTGCCCCCCACAACGTCGCCGACACCTGCCTACACTTATTAACCCCTAATCTGCCGAGCGGACCTGAGCGCTACTATAATAAAGTTATTAACCCCTAATCCGCCTCACTAACCCTATCATAAATAGTATTAACCCCTAATCTGCCCTCCCTAACATCGCCGACACCTACCTTCAATTATTAACCCCTAATCTGCCGACCGGAGCTCACCGCTATTCTAATAAATGTATTAACCCCTAAAGCTAAGTCTAACCCTAACACTAACACCCCCCTAAGTTAAATATAATTTTTATCTAACGAAATAAATTAACTCTTATTAAATAAATGATTCCTATTTAAAGCTAAATACTTACCTGTAAAATAAATCCTAATATAGCTACAATATAAATTATAATTATATTATAGCTATTTTAGGATTAATATTTATTTTACAGGCAACTTTGTAATTATTTTAACCAGGTACAATAGCTATTAAATAGTTAAGAACTATTTAATAGTTACCTAGTTAAAATAATAACAAATTTACCTGTAAAATAAATCCTAACCTAAGATATAATTAAACCTAACACTACCCTATCAATAAAATAATTAAATAAACTACCTACAATTACCTACAATTAACCTAACACTACACTATCAATAAATTAATTAAACACAATTGCTACAAATAAATAAAATTAAATAAACTATCTAAAGTACAAAAAATAAAAAAGAACTAAGTTACAGAAAATAATAAAATATTTACAAACATAAGAAAAATATTACAACAATTTTAAACTAATTACACCTACTCTAAGCCCCCTAATAAAATAACAAAGCCCCCCAAAATAAAAAATTCCCTACCCTATTCTAAAATACAAATATTACAAGCTCTTTTACCTTACCAGCCCTGAACAGGGCCCTTTGCGGGGCATGCCCCAAGAATTTCAGCTCTTTTGCCTGTAAAAAAAAACATACAATACCCCCCCCCCAACATTACAACCCACCACCCACATACCCCTAATCTAACCCAAACCCCCCTTAAATAAACCTAACACTACCCCCCTGATGATCTTCCTACCTTGTCTTCACCATGCCAGGTTCACCGATCCGTCCTGGCTCCAAGATCTTCATCCAACCCAAGCGGGGGCTAGACATCCACTGAAGAAGTCCAGAAGAGGGTCCAAAGTCTTCCTCCTATCCGGCAAGAAGAGGACATCCGGACCGGCAAACATCTTCTCCAAGCGGCATCTTCTATCTTCTTCCATCCGATGACGACCGGCTCCATCTTGAAGACCTCCAGCGCGGATCCATCCTCTTCTTCCGACGACTAGACGACGAATGACGGTTCCTTTAAGGGACGTCATCCAAGATGGCGTCCCTCGAATTCCGATTGGCTGATAGGATTCTATCAGCCAATCGGAATTAAGGTAGGAATTTTCTGATTGGCTGATGGAATCAGCCAATCAGAATATAGTTCAATCCGATTGGCTGATCCAATCAGCCAATCAGATTGAGCTCGCATTCTATTGGCTGATCGGAACAGCCAATAGAATGCGAGCTCAATCTGATTGGCTGATTGGATCAGCCAATCGGATTGAACTATATTCTGATTGGCTGATTCCATCAGCCAATCAGAAAATTCCTACCTTAATTCCGATTGGCTGATAGAATCCTATCAGCCAATCGGAATTCGAGGGACGCCATCTTGGATGACGTCCCTTAAAGGAACCGTCATTCGTCGTCTAGTCGTCGGAAGAAGAGGATGGATCCGCGCTGGAGGTCTTCAAGATGGAGCCGGTCGTCATCGGATGGAAGAAGATAGAAGATGCCGCTTGGAGAAGATGTTTGCCGGTCCGGATGTCCTCTTCTTGCCGGATAGGAGGAAGACTTTGGACCCTCTTCTGGACTTCTTCAGTGGATGTCTAGCCCCCGCTTGGGTTGGATGAAGATCTTGGAGCCAGGACGGATCGGTGAACCTGGCATGGTGAAGACAAGGTAGGAAGATCATCAGGGGGGTAGTGTTAGGTTTATTTAAGGGGGGTTTGGGTTAGATTAGGGGTATGTGGGTGGTGGGTTGTAATGTTGGGGGGGGGGTATTGTATGTTTTTTTTTACAGGCAAAAGAGCTGAAATTCTTGGGGCATGCCCCGCAAAGGGCCCTGTTCAGGGCTGGTAAGGTAAAAGAGCTTGTAATATTTGTATTTTAGAATAGGGTAGGGAATTTTTTATTTTGGGGGGCTTTGTTATTTTATTAGGGGGCTTAGAGTAGGTGTAATTAGTTTAAAATTGTTGTAATATTTTTCTTATGTTTGTAAATATTTTATTATTTTCTGTAACTTAGTTCTTTTTTATTTTTTGTACTTTAGATAGTTTATTTAATTTTATTTATTTGTAGCAATTGTGTTTAATTAATTTATTGATAGTGTAGTGTTAGGTTAATTGTAGGTAATTGTAGGTAGTTTATTTAATTATTTTATTGATAGGGTAGTGTTAGGTTTAATTATATCTTAGGTTAGGATTTATTTTACAGGTAAATTTGTAATTATTTTAACTAGGTAACTATTAAATAGTTCTTAACTATTTAATAGCTATTGTACCTGGTTAAAATAATTACAAAGTTGCCTGTAAAATAAATATTAATCCTAAAATAGCTATAATATAATTATAATTTATATTGTAGCTATATTAGGATGTATTTTACAGGTAAGTATTTAGCTTTAAATAGGAATTATTTATTTAATAAGAGTTAATTTATTTCGTTAGATAAAAATTATATTTAACTTAGGGGGGTGTTAGTGTTAGGGTTAGACTTAGCTTTAGGGGTTAATACATTTATTAGAATAGCGGTGAGCTCCGGTCGGCAGATTAGGGGTTAATAATTGAAGGTAGGTGTCGGCGATGTTAGGGAGGGCAGATTAGGGGTTAATACTATTTATGATAGGGTTAGTGAGGCGGATTAGGGGTTAATAACTTTATTATAGTAGCGCTCAGGTCCGCTCGGCAGATTAGGGGTTAATAAGTGTAGGTAGGTGTCGGCGACGTTGTGGGGGGCAGATTAGGGGTTAATAAATATAACATAGGGGTCGGCGATGTTAGGGGTAGCAGATTAGGGGTACATAGGGATAACGTAGGTGGCGGCGATTTGCGGTCGGAAGATTAGGGGTTA